>NC_043703.1:49183331-49236273 GCF_006229205.1 Suricata suricatta | reverse complement strand
TATATATATATATATATATATATATATATATATATATATATATATATATATTCATCAGTCATTGGACATTTGGGCTCTTTCTGTAATTTGGCTATTGTTGATAGTGCTGCTATAAACATTGGGGTACACGTGCCCCTTCATTCTAGCAATTGCGATACTAGGTATTTATCCAAAGAATACAAAAATATGAGTTAGTTTTTAGGTGAACATATAATGCACTTTTATTTACTAAATACCTACTAGTGGGATGACTGGATCATGGTAGCAGTATATTTAATATTTTAAGAAATTACCGAACTGTTTTTCTAAATGTTTGTACTATTTACCATTTAACAAAGTCACCAGCAGCGTGTGAGAGCTCTGGCTTTGTAAGAACCCTGTTAGCCCTGCCGTGGCAGCTTTCTAAGTCTTGGCCATTTTAACAGATGCGTAGAAGTTTTAGCTAAGGTTTTATTTTGCATTTCCCTAATGGCTAATGATGTTGACCATGTTTTCAATGTGCTTCTATACCATCAATATCTTTTTTTAGTAAACTAGTTTTTTAAGATATTTTACCCATTTTTTTTTATATTGCGTTGTTTGATTTCTTATTTTTGAGCTTTGAGAATTCTTTCTACATTCTGGATACAAGTCCTTTATCAGATATATAATTTGCAACGATTTTCTCCTATACTGTAAATTATCTTTTCATTCTCCTCAACTTGTCTTTTTAAAGAGATGCTGATTGATTGATTGATTGATTGTGCTAGCGGAAGAGGGGCAGAGAGAGAGAGAGAGAGAGAGAGAGAGAGAGAGAGAGAGAGAGAGAGACTGTGGGAGAGAAAAAATCCAAAGCAGGCTCTGTGCCGTCAGTGTACAACGCTGTGCTGTCAGCTCCGTGCTGGGGCTTGATCCCATGAACAGTGAGGTCATGATCTAAGCTGAGATCAAGGGTCAGACCCTTAACCTACTGAGCTACCCAGGTGCTCTCCACACCTGCACCTAAAATTTTCTTTCAAAGGACAGAAGTCCTTAATTTTGCTGAAGTCTAATTAATCATTTTTTTTCTTTTCTGTATTACGCTTTCAGTTTTATAGCTAAGAAATCTTTGCCTAACTGAAGATCAAAATATTATGATCTTATGCTAGTTTTCTTTTGGAGGTAAATAGGTCTGCGATATATATTCTAAGTTAATTTTTAGATATGATACAAGGTATGGATTAGAATATTTTTTTTTCTATTTTTCATTTGGATATTCCATTTTTCCAATACAATTTGTTGAAAATATTATTCTTCCCTCAATTGCCTTTCCATCCTTGTTGAAAATCAATAGTACTTTTTGAACATTCAAATAATTTTGCATTCCTGGAATAAATTCCACTTGCTTATGATATATTACCCTTTCATATTTTAAAGGTCATTTTGCTGAAGTTTTGGTTAAGTTCTTTTGTATCTATGTCTGTGAGAAAAATTAACCTGGAGTTTTCTTCTTGGGAAGGTTTTTAACTGCAAATTCAATATAAGTAAGCTATAGAACTGTTTAGAGACTAATTTTTTCCTCTTTGAGCTTTGGTTGTTTCTGCCTTTCAAAGACTTTTGTCAATTTCACATTGTCAGATTTACTGTCATCCGTTGTTCATCCTGTTCCCTGATCATCCTTTTAATATCTGTAGACTCAGTAGTCACGTCACCTCTTTTACTCCTACTATTGGTAATTAGTATGTTTTATTATTTTTTACTGATCAGTGTAGCAGATTTTTCTTTATTTCCTTGGTTCTCTGAGGTAATCTGGTTTGGGTTTCTTTGATTTTTATTGGTATACGTTTTTTTTCTGTTTTACTGATTTTGGTTCCAATTCTTTTGTATTTTCTTTATTCTGTTTGGGTTAGATTTAGTTTGGTTTACTTTTTCTATATTTTTTTGAGCAGAAGATAAGATCTTTGAATTGAAACTGTATTTGCTAACATAACTCCGTAGTTACTGTAGTCATTTACCTACTGCTGCTGCCGCATCTCCAAAGTTCTGATGTATTCGCTCGTCATTTTCATTTAATTTAAAATACTTTCTATTTTTTCTGTTTTCTTCTCTTATCTATAGTTATTTAAAAGTGTTATAGAATTTCCAAACCTGTGAGGATTTTATGTATTCTTTCTGTTATGGATTAATAATTTACTTTCATTGTATTCAGAGAATATACTTTGTATATGAGTTAAACCATTTTAAATTCATTGTTACCTGTTTTCCTCTTAGACTATGTTCTACCTTGGTATATGTTCTATGTGCTCTTGAAAAAAAAGGTATGCTTTTATTGGGTAGAATGTTTTATAAATGTCAATTAATCAGGTCAAATTGTCTGTCGCTATTCAAGATTTCTATATCTTTACTGATTTTCTGTTTATTTGTTCTATTAGTTGTTGAGACAATAGTACATAAATCTCTAACTATAATACTGGGTTTGTCTCTCCTTGGAATTTTATCAGTTTTTATTTTGTTTTTTGAAGCTCTTATTAGATACACAAATGTTTAGAAGGGTTATGTCTTCAGGATGAATAGATGCTTTTATCATTAAGAGTTGACCTTCTTTAGCCTTATTTATATTCATGTGACAAAATTCAACCTTCTCTGTTGTTAGTAGAACATCATAAGCTTTGAAAAAATTTTAGCATAACTTTTTTGCATCTTTTTACTCTTAGATAATTTGTCTTTTATTTTAAAATATGTTTTCTTATACATAGCATATAGTTGGATTTTTCCTTTTCATTGATTTTGATACTTTATGCCTGGTATGTTCATACCATTTGCATGTAGATGTGATTTTTAATTTCCCAGCTTTATTGAACTATAATTAACAAATAAAGACTGTCTGTATTAAGGTATAAAATATGATGATTTAATGTACATTGTGTGTACATTGTGAAGTATCTACAAAAATCCAGTTAATTAACAGTTCCATGATCTCACAAAGTTGGCTTTATTTTTTTCGAGAACACACGATTTTTGAGTCTGTCATATTACTTGTTTTCTACTGGTTCTACGTATTCTTAGTTTCCCTTTCCATCCTATTTTTGTTTACTTTCAGATTAGTATTTTTTTTGATGTTACTAATCACTAGTTTTGTGTGTATGGGGGTGTGTGTATGTATTCAATTTTTGTGGTTTATTTAACTTATCACAGTCTGTCTACAAGTGATCTTATATCATCTCAACTCTATAGGAATCTTTCAACTATATACTTCATTTATCCCTCCAGACTTTTATGCTGTTGGTGTAATCAGTTTTTCTGTGATACGTATTATAAGCTACATAATATATTGTTAACATTCTTATAAAGTGTACATGATATATCCTTTTTCCATGGATGCTTTTAAGATTTTTCTCTTTGTCAATGGTTTTAAGAGACCTGATTTTGATATGCTGTAGTGTAGTCATCTCCATATGTCTTGTGTTTGACGTTTGTTGAACTTCTTTTACATATTGATTTATACATTTCCTCAAATTTAGAACATGTAGGCCATTATTTCCTCAAATATTTGTGTTTGTTCTTACTCTCTTTGGGGGACTCTAATTATACTTACAGTAGGTTGTCCTAAAGCTTGCTCATATACTGGTATTCTGTTCCATTTTATTTTCAGTCTTGATTCTCTTGGTATTTTATTTTATATAATTCTTGTTCTGTGTTTTCAGGTTCATGAGTGTATTTTTCTGTGTCTGAGCTGATGTTAATTCTCTCCAGCTATTTTGTTGTTGGTGTTGTTCCTGATATTGCAGCTTTCACCTCTAGAAGTATGATTTGATTCTTTTTATACTTGCTACGAATTTACGTATATTTTCTTCTCTAGTTTCTTGAGCATATGGAATACCATTATAATAACATTTTTTCCTCTAATTCTATCATTTGTTTCATTTTAGAACCTGCTTTGTTTATTTTTCACTTTGTTATCAGTCATTTTTACCTACATTTGCCTGCCTGGCAATGTTTAATTTAGGTGCCTAACATTATGAATTTTACCTAGTTTATTAGTTTTTTTCTATTCCTATAAATATTCTTCAGTTTTGTTCTGAGACACATTTCAATTATTAGGAAACCGTTTCATCCTTTTGGGTCTTGCTTTTAAGCTTTAATAGATGGGCCCAGAATAATCTGTAGTCTAGTCTGAAATCTGCCCCATCGATGTGGCAAAACACTCCTGAGGACTTTTTATCCATTTCCTGATGAACTTAGAAGTTTTCTACTCTACCTGTGGGAGTGGGCACTATTTCCTTCCGTGTGTGGGAACCAAGAACGATTTCCTCTGATCTTTTTGCACGTCATTTCCCAGGCTGGTGTAGTGTCTTTAAACGCAGGGGCTGAGCAGTGCGTGGCTGAATAGCCCAAGGGAAAGCTCGGAGTGCTCTGAAGACCTTCAGACTTCTCCTGCAGCTCCGTCCTCTTCAGTTTCCATCCTGTGAACTCTGGACGCCTGATCTCCATTTTTCAACTCTGGATGTCTGCGGCGCTCTGCCTGCATCATCTCTCTACACCGTGGCCTAGAAGCTCGCTGCATGTGGTGATCTGAGCAATTGTGTGTCTCATCTCCTTTGTTTCCTGTCACTCAGGAATCACGGTTCTTCTTTTCTTTTCTTTTCTTTATTACTTGATATCTAATATCTTGAGAACTGTTGTTTTATATATCGTATTACTTGTTTCTATTAATTTTTAGTTGTTGCAGGCAGGGGAATTAGTTTCCTCTTACTTTCCCTTTGCCAGAAGCAGAAATCTTCTCAGTAACATGTAACATTTTTTTTGTGTGTAATAAAAACAGATAACACAAGAGGCACCTGGTTAAGCATCTGACTTCGGCTCAAGTCATGATCTATGGTTCATGAGTTTGAGCCCCGAGTCCGGCTCTGTGCTGACAGCTCAGAGCTTGGAGCCTGCTAAGGATTCTGTGTCTCCCTTTGTCTCTGTCCCTACCCCGCTCAGTCTCTGTCTCTCTCTTTCAAAAATAAATGTTTAAAAAATTTTTTAAAAAAGGACAGATAACACAAGATTTACTCTCTTAGCCAAAATTTTACGTGTACAGCACTGCTAAGCACAATGTTAAATAGCAGATCTCTAGAACTTATTTGTCTTTCATAGCTGACACTTAATATTCGTTGAGTAGCAGCTTATCCCGCCACAACCCCAGACCCTGGTAACCATGTTCTACTTTCTGCTTCAAAAGACTAAATGTTTCTTGGGTGCCTGGACGGCTCAGTCAGTTAAGCATCTGACCCGTGATTTCTGCTCAGGTCATGATCTCATGGTTGTGAGATCAAGCCTCCTGTCAGATCCACATTGGGCATGGATCCTGCTTGGGATTCTCTCTCCCCTCTCTCCACCCCTTTCTCTCTCTCACTCCCTCTCTCATAATAAGTAAATAAGCTTTACAAGTTGTTTTTTAAAAAAGAGACTGTTTAGATGCTTCATATAAGTGGAATCATGTAGTGTTGTTCTGTAACTTTTTAAAAATGCTCGTTAAGGTTTTTTGTTAGTAAAAGTCACATAATTATTTCTTTTATATTTTTATTAAATTTTTTTTAACATTTATTTTTGAGAGACAGAGTGAGATAGTGTGTGAATGGGGCAGGAACAGAGAGAGAGGGAGACAGAATCTGAAAGAAGTTCCAGGCTCCCAGCTGTCAGCACAGAGCCCAATGTGGGGCTTGAACCCACAAACTGTGAGATCATGACCTGAGCTGAAGTCAGACAACTGACTGAGCCACCCAGGTGCCCTAAAAGTCACATATTTATTGTAGCATTATATGACATATACTAACATATGGAGAAGAAAAATGAGAAAAACTCTACTCCAACCTTCCAGATATAATTGATTAAAACCGTATTTTGTAGCTAGTTTAAGTGAGTATAAAAATGACTTTTTATATATAAAAATGAGATAATTTTGTTTATTTTGTATTATAACTCATTTCCTTGGATATCTGGAATATTTTTATATGATTCAAGAATTTCCTCCAGTATGATTTTTAATTGTGCCCTAGTAGACCATTTTATGGATGTGGCAATGAATTATATCCCCAAATTGTGCATAATTATGTGTCATAATTTATTGAACCAATCACTTATCATTCAGCATTTATGTTGTATCCAATTTTTCACTCTTATAAATAGTACTGTAGTGATCATTCTAGTAGATAAATCTTTTTTGCTATTTATGATAATTTCCTCAGGAAAATTTCTTAGAACTAGAATTACTGATTTAAGGACTATGTGCATTTTAAAATCACTCAATATTTATGGCAAAATGTCATGAAACTGGTTTATAAGTGGAACACTAAACTGCCATTTCCTCTATGCTCCAGGCTATTCTAGGTATTTTTTTAAACCACTTTTGCAAATGGTATCTTCTTGTTTTACTTTTAATTAATGCACTTGATCTTTGTGTCATGGACAGCTTCCTCTGTTCCTCCCTCCCCTCCACCCCCCCCCCCCCCCCCATGGCATGCCTTAATTCTGCCTAGACTATCTTGGTGCCAGAGCTCAGAAAAATCCAGCAGGACGTTTTGGCTTGGCACGGTTGCTTTTCTTCCTCCCTTGACGAAATTTTAATACTGAAATACTGTGCCTTGATGATTGCTTCCCTCTCGTCCTTGTTTTGACTGGGTTTCTTCTTTTCCCTCAACAGTTCTTCTAGTATAAATATTGGGTTTTTATCCCACTATATTTGGTTAAGCCACAGTTTCTTTCCTTATAGTGCTAAATAGTTTTTATGGTGAAACCAATACATTTCTACCTCATTAAACACCATCAACCTATTCAGGGCTTCAGAAATTCACATGCAATTCAGAATGTAATATGAAAGAAATAGAATGTCAAAGGGAAAGACATAGTGTAGTTGTTAAGTTTTCTTCTGGTGTTGGGGCTCAAAATCCTGGAATTGGTTCCATGATGCTAGATCTTGCTGAAGCATCAGATGACAGCACAAATAGAATTAAAGAGGGGAAGTATAGATGATCATCCTCTAAATAGGTAGTAATAGTAATCCAAGCAAAAATGCAAACATTGGCTTTAGAATGCAGACAGAATCTTGTTCAAACATATTTTCCAACTCTTTTTCCTGTGGGCCACAATACAGTACAGAAATGAAGCTTTGCATTCACGTTCATTGCTGCTTATGTTGGGTTTCCCTCCAGACTCTCTCCTTTTATCCATAACAGTTACCGAATCCTATGTGAAGTCATTCCATGATGAATCAGATAGACTTCTTCACGTACCTCCAGCAGCTTATTCTTTCTTCGTGCCATGGTTTACCCTTTGGTCAAAATTGCTTTCTGGATGATTCTGTCCCCTGCTCCTCTTCTAGCATTTTCCAGCATCCAATTTTCAAAGATATAAAGTCCACCTTTCTATCACAACCTTGATCCCTTTGGTTAGTCAAGGTTTACAGGTTCAAATGGAGAACAGAAGGGTATTCACATACGGTTCATTTCTTAACAGTTCTTGGATTCAAAATAGATGCCATAGTTAATTATAATGATGTACTCTTGTTAGAATAACCAGATCAAGCCACTGGAAAAGAGAGAAACAATTATTTCAGGCTTGGCTATCAATCATAATTATTTTTGCCTGACTCCAATTTTATTCATAAACAATTCCTATATAGATTTTAATTGTACATACTAGAACTGTTAAAAGAAAAGAGTAAAATTAGAATGCTGGAAAACACAATCAATCTTCTACAACTTCAAAATAGAATTATATCCAACTTTTTTAACTCATAGAGAAACTGCATTAAATGCTAATTTACATATAGCCAGGTAACCTTCATAATATTGCCTTATTTTTGTGGGAATCCATTCATAAACTTAAATCATTAAATTATTAAATGTTAAATCACAAATCCAGATCCTTCAGTTTGCATCTCATTGTGGTCTGTGAGGCTGGCTCTCTCCACAGTGTCCCTATGTTCTAGCAACCAACTTTTAACCAACAGAAGTCTCCAAGGCTGCTGAAATGTACCAGCTTCCTTCTCTTTGTGACCTGTGTCATGCCAGGGCAGAAGAGAATGAATACTTGGAGTTTTTCAGCCATTCTACTCAATATATAAGGATGTGGAGCTCTAACTCAGTCTAGATTCTTTCCCATGTTTCAAAACAGAAAGTTAGTTCTCTGGCCTGGCTTCTTCCGTCCACCCACACTGGTCATTTCAGGAAAAACAGTGAAGATAATGCTCTTAAATATTTCCAGTTCTTTTAAAAAAAATCTTTTTTAAATGTTTACTTTGTAGAGAGAGGGAGAGAGAGAGAAGGGGGGTGGAGAGAGAGAAAGAGAGAGAGAGAAAAGAAGACACAGAATCTGAAGTGGGCTCCAGGCTCTGACCTGTCAGCACAGAGCCTGACAGTGAGGCTCAAACCCACAAAACCGTGAGATCATGACCTGAGCCGAAGTCAGACACTTAACTAACTGAGCCACCCAAGTGCCCCAATATTTCCAACTCTTATGTGGACTGAGCTCCATTCCTTTTTTCAGCATTTCCTCAACTTTTGCTTTATTTTTAATAGAGCAAATGATTAAGTAAATAAATTAGGAGGCATTTGCTTCATAGTTTACCTGGTTCAGTTATTCTCAATCCTTTTTAAATGGCAGAGCATGGAAGAAATATGGCGCACCTCATAGAATCCCATAAATCTTGACATATCCAACTTACATTTACTACATATGTAACTTTGTTCTAAATTTTATGAAAGGGATTCTGTTTTAACATAGTAGAGGAAGTTGTTTATGAAAAATTATGGCATAAAGATAAAATTGAGAAAATTTTATTTATTAGGTTTTTTCCCTCACAAAATTAGGATCTTGAGTCACCGATGTAATAGATCGACTCCATTTTTGATATTTTGCTGCCGAAGGTTTGAAGCCCAGTGCTTCCCTTTCCCCTTTGTTCCACATCTGGGAAAGCTGGCAAGAGAGCCTGTTGCTCCTTCCTGTAGAGCCTGGTGGGAAGTTCAGATAATACATGTGGGAATCCTCACCCGCTTTACCCACTAATCACAACCAAAAGCCAAGTCAGTCTTCTTTCCCTTTTTTTCTCAAGACATTTTGGGGTCTGCTTAGGAAGACTTGCCCTGCTCTTCTCAGAAAATTTCATTGTGCTTCAGACCTTTTGTTACATGAGTGACATTCAGTCCACATCGGAACCAACTTTTGGGAGGCGGGTGTGGGGAGGGCCATCACTATTCTACAGCAACTACATTTTTAATAGTAATGCGTTTCCCCTTCTCTATTAACACCATACTTTGCAGTAGCATCAGTGGGGAACTTTAAGCTATCCATTCGTTTTTTTAAAAAAAAGAGGATTGAAGTGCAGGAGAGAAATAACAGCTAAAAAAATTATAAGGAGCTAATTTCAAATTTTATCGGAATTTATAGATGACATTTTATTTAAAATGCTGTGGTTATTAAGTGGTGATTAGATATTTTTGTCATGAGAAACTACATTAAAATTATAATTTAAAATTTTTATATTAAATGTAATAACTAAGATTGTTGTATACTCATACATCTATGAGTATACATGCCCTATATGCTAGATACTACACTTAGTACTTAGGTCATTTAATACCTATAACAACAGTCTAGGAGATATAGATTATCATTATCCCTGTTTATCAGGTGAATATGAAGCTAAGGGAGCTCAAGTAACATGTCTAGTACTACATAGCTTGTGTATGATGAAGCTTGCATTTAAAACCCATGCAATCTACTCCAGAGGGGGTTCCAATCACGAAGCTTTATGGTACAAGCACAGCCAGTACTGTTGGCAATGCGAGAATTGCTTTCGAAGAAAACTCTTGATTCTATTCTATTCTATTCAATGGGACTATAAAGGGTGGTAGTGATTGGTTTCTTGATTCAGACTCACATTAACAGCATCATTTTACATTGGAAGAATTTTAGCAATAACAGGACTCGCTTTTATTTTGAATAGTCTAAAAGAAAGTGATAAAGCCTACACATCACTATACAAATCCAGTATTTGCATCTAGCTTTATTGGAAGAGTAATGGCCTCACTTTTCCTATCATCAAAACTATAATGATTAAAAATCCGTTATCACCTGGTGTTATCATAAAACATAAATCAATTTTAAAAAGTCATTTCACTCATACTCTATTTTTGACTGCCTGAGAGATACTAGTTTGTGATTTCAACTTCCATATTGATCTCAAGTTCCTAGTAAAAAACAAAAAAAAGTGGCCTGCATTATGCAAATGCTTCCTTAATTACATTATCACAATTTATATTATGAAAACTTGTTCCATATGAGAAGTGCCTATATTAAGTAAACAGTGTGTTTTTCCCCCGTGGAAGGGTTGCCATTAGAGCACTTATTTTCAAGTACTGCAAAAATGTATTTATCTTCTAACAAGATATTTTTATAGGCAGATTCCATTTAATAGCAATATAATTAAAACTTGACAGGAAAGCAGGGACTCTGTATGAATGTGTGTGTGTCCAGGGGGGTAATTGCAAAGTATACATGTTTCCCATGACTCAGTGTTGTGGAACCTCATTCTTTATGCAAAATGTTAGAAGATTTTTATGGATGCAAACTGTTAGATTTTTTCCGCTTTCAACAGCAAAATGATTGAGGGTCACTGAAACTGCAATATAATATAGAAGATATGAGAATGAATTTCTTAAGTTTGGAAAGGAATTAGGTAAGCGTTGAGAAATAGGCCTGTAAAATTGTGGGTAGGTCACCCTGGGCCGGTCATCTTACCAGTTCCATAGTAGAAAATTTAGAGAGTGCTAAGTGAAATGAGAGCTCCATTACTGAACTGAATTAAAGGAAAATACATTTTTTACACAGAAGGTTCTGTAATTAACCTACGGGTCTCTAATGTGATTATAAATTATGGCAGTAAATTACTAAGAATGACTCAAAATGAGACACATGGAAAACAGGATCTGAGTAGTTCCTGAATTCAAAGAAAATGATACACAGTAGGCTGACCAGCTGAGGTCAGCAACGATACTTCGTGTCGTCTTTTTTTGTGTGTTATAACAGTACACGGTTAGGGCCCAACCTTTCTCAAGGCTCAGGCTATTATGACGATGAAATACCTTACAGAAAGGTGTTTGTCAATTTTTAATAGATACATAAAAGGAACCATTAGATTTAAGAAAATTACCAACAGCAAAGAGTTTTCAATCCCACAAGATAACACAGAAAATACACTCTCAGTCTTAGAATTATTATTTGTTTTCTTTCTAATGAGCAGCAAAGGTGAGAATCTTAAAATTGTAAAAGAGATCAGTCAGCACTCAGGAGAAGTAGAGCTTCAGAGATGAAAATATCCCTTTGGAAATGTCTTTCTGGATTTGGTGGCTATCATCTTACTGATGTCAGAGAAGCTGCACTGTAATTACAGTCCTGCAATTTGAGAAAGGATTTCCTTCTCTTCTAAGAAAAGTTCTTTGTCTTTTTTTTTATCAGAAAAGATGTGTAGTTATTTTAAAAATGAGAAAATAGATTTCCACATCCCTGTGTTTATCTGCTGATTCGTGTTGCAATATAATTCATTCAAGGTGTGTGTGTGTGTGTGTGTGTGTGTGTGTGTGTGTGAATGCAGAACCCCTGTGCATTTGGTTTTATGTCCTGGGGTACCACAGGACACAAGATGGAATTTATCTTTACCTTCTGGAAACACGCAGAGAAGGGAACGAAAACATCGCGCTGAAATGTTATGACAGAGGGAAGAAGTGTTCTGACTGGGGCCCTTCCTCAGATGCAGGGCTTGTTGGAGGTCAGCAAATGAAAAACTCTAACCAGGTGATAGTGGTGGGGACACTTACTGAATAAAGCTTAGAGGCAGAGAAGAATATGGTATGACTTGGAAATTGAAAGGGTGTAACGTTTACAGTGTGCATTGTGAGTGAGAGGGATGGAGATGGAGCTGGGAAGGAGAGTGGCGGCAGGATGATGCAGAGCCTTGTGAGTGTTTTAGACTTTATCCTAATGGCAGGTTTTGAGCTGGAGAAATGTACTAATGCACCGTCATAGTGGGAGACTCCTAAAAACAGTGTTCTTAAAAATATTAAATATTAAACAAAGACAGAACTAGTTAAGATATAGGAAATGCGAAACACAGTCATTCATCAAGAACATGTAACACCAAGACAATGTTCTCTGATAGAAAAAACCAGTAAATAAAAACAATGACAGGAAGAAATCTTATATATTGGTAAATTTAAGAACATACTTCTAAATAACTTTTAGATAAAATAAGTTATGATAGTGAAAGCTAGAAAATACTTCGAACTGAATACAAATGAAAACTATCACATACTTAAATATGTTAGGGTTAAAACTGGAGTGTGATTTTTAGCCTTAAACATTTAGTTAGAAAATGAAAGCTGAAAATTGATGAGCTTTTTTGAAAACCACCTCAAAATAAATCCAAGGAAAGTGGGCAGAGGGCCATGATGAGCAGGGTGTTAAAGCTAACGAAATAGAATGCAGTTACAATAAAGAGGATCTTTGAGAAAGTGATTCATATTGACACATCATCTGATAAGATGTTCAAGAAAATGCAGACACGGTTGAAAAGAAGCAAAATATAAGGAAGGAAAAAAAGACCTAATTATAGATAACTCTCCAAATACTCTGTACAAATTTGTGTTAATAAACTTGACCACTTGGGGAAAATGGATGATATCTTAGAAATATATTATCAAACAAAACTGGATCAAGTAGAAACAAATATAGCTGGATAGATTTCTAGCCACCAAAGCCATTGAATCGATTGTGAAAAACCTTCCCACAGTAAATAATCAGGCCCACATGAGCTGGTAGGCTCCCCCCAAACATTAAAAACATAAATCTGATTGTGTACAAATTATTTGTAGATGATATACTTGGCTACATAAAAAAATTCAAAGGCATCTACAAAATATCCAAGCTAATAAAAATGTGAGCAAGTTTTCTGAATACAAAATTATGTTTCCCAAAGCAGCAGTGTTTCTAGATAGGAATAACAGCTAGAAAATATAGATAAAATTGCTCAGATTATAAGTAAAACTATAATTATAGAGGAAAAGTATAACAAAAATATACAAAACTTTATGGAGAAAATGTTAAAATTTATTTAATGGCATAAAATTAGACTTTGTTAGTGTGAGGTATACCATGTTCATATATGATTTACCATGAAGCTTTTTCTTTTTAAGTTTATTTCTTTATTTTGAGAGAGAGGGAGAGGGAGAGAAAAAGGGAGACAGAGAGAGAGAGAGAATTCTAAACAGCTCTCTGCTGTCAGTGCAAAGCCCAATGCAGGGCTCGAACTCATAAACTGTGAGATGATGACCTGAACTGAAACCAAGAGTTGAATGCTCAACTGATCGAGCCACCCAGGTGCCCCTACCATGAAGCTGAACTTAACTGATTACAGAATGCATATAAAACTCTGGACAGTCTTAAAGAATATGAGTAAGATTGGACTCTTCTCTACAGTTATTAGGACTTGGTAATTAAAACAGTGATATATTGATATATATAGAGAAAAATAAGCCAATAGAACAGAATCCAAACCTAAAGGGACTTGACATAAACGTTTGATACATATACTACACGATCCAAGTGGCAATACTAAGTGTGAAAAAAAAATGTGGACAATCCTCAGACCACTGGGAGGAAAAGTATTCACTTTTTTTTTTTAACAGATCCTCAAAATAACATGTGAGAGATAATCTATAGGACAAAAGATATCAGAGTAAAAACATAACAGATGGGAAGAAAACATTTGCACTTAATATAAAATGGTGAGAGACTGGTGCAGAGAACACATGGAGGACCCGCACAAGTCCATACAAAAACGATGATGCAAAAGAAAAATGGACAATGAATATTAATTCATTGGAAAGGAACCATAAAGGTTGATAAACCCACTGAAATGCCTGCCACATGAATAGAATAATGTAAATTAAAATAAATATGTCCTACTTTATACCCATAAAGTTGGGAAAAGTTAAAAAAATCTAGTAATACCACATTTAACAATGGCATGAAGAAACAGGAATCCATATCCAGAGAGTTTGAGTAAAGAAATGTGATATCGAGGGGAATATTGTTTAAAATTCAAAAGTTCCACTCCTAGTTCTCTCCAGAGAGAGTATTGCAATAATAGTTTTATAACACCAAAAGTGTAAAACCAACTTCTCTGTCCCTCCAAAGGGAGTTGAGTACAAAAATGTGGCTCAATCATTCAACTGAGTAAAATGTGGCGTGTAAAAGAATAAATTTGACAGGGGCACCTGGGTGGCTCAGTCAGTTAAGTGTCTGACTTTTGATTTCAGCTCAGGTCATAATCTTATGTTTTGGGGGTTCAAGCCTCTGAACTGACAGCTCAGAGCCTGCTTAGGATTCTCTCTCTCCCTTCCTCTCTCTCTGGTAGTGCACCCACTCTCTCTCTCTCTCTCTCTCTCTCTCTCTCAAAATAAATAAGCATTTAAAATAAGGATTGAACTGGATCTATAGTTATCATGGTAGAAATTACAAAATAATATGCAGAATGTACTACCACTAATATGGAAATGTAAAACACAGTATGTTGTTTATCTATAAATGCATATTTGGTAAATTTATAAATATACCAATATATGAAAATCTTGTACACTAACTATGGATAGATGATTATGTATGCAGAGAACTTGAGAGACAAGGGATGAGAGTAGGACTTGGCCTTTAAAGATTTATTTACTTCTTAAAAATTTTTTAATGTTTTTTATTTATTTTTGAAAGACAGAGAGAGACAGTGCGAGCAGGGGAGGGTCAGAGAGAAAGGGAGACACAGAATCTGAAGCAAGCTCCAGGCTCTGAGCTAGCTGTCAGCACAGAGCCCCACGCAGGGCTCGAAACCACGAACCGTGAGATCATGACCAGAGCTGAAGCTGTATGCTCAACTGACTGAGCCACCCAGGTGCCCCTATTTAGTTTTTAAAATAGTGAACTGAATGAGCTACTGCAAAATATTACTATCTGTACACTGGGGTTATAAGAACCTGTTTGAATGTTTAAAATATTTAATGTTGTTTATAAAATTAAGAACTTATGTAAAGGCTAAGCCAGAAAGAGGAGTCATAATTTTGGCAGTGTCTAAGG
This sequence comes from Suricata suricatta, assembly GCF_006229205.1. Lineage (NCBI taxonomy): Eukaryota > Metazoa > Chordata > Mammalia > Carnivora > Herpestidae > Suricata > Suricata suricatta. The sequence continues at coordinate 49,221,153 of NC_043703.1, read as the reverse complement.
TGTAGGAAAGAAGTCATTCTGTCATTCTGTTTTTTCTAGCTCCTCTGAGAGCCTGGGTGGCTCAGTTGGTCGAGTGTCCAACTCATGATTTCAGTTCAGGTCAGGACTCCGGGGTCGTGGGTTGGAGCCCAGTGTCAGACTCCTCACTGAGAGTGGAGCGTGCCTAGGATTCTCTGTCTCTCTCCCTCCACCCCTCTCTCCTTCTAGTGCTCTCTCTCTCTCTCTCTCTCTCCCTCTCCCTCTCTCTCTCTGAAACAAACAAACAAACAAACAAACAAACAAACAAGTAAATATCACTCTGAAAGCTCCTCTGTGTGTTTAGGGGGGTCTTCATTATCGTAATGAATGCAAATAAATTATTAGCTAACTTACAATCCTCAGTAAATTAAATCATCAGTAATTTATTTTGTATAATACCCAGCACAAGTGCCTGAACAAATTGATATCCTGTAAATATTTTGGATAATAATATTAGTAATTCTGATACAGTACTCACAGACTGATGACTTAGAATTGCAAGTTCATATATTTTGTCAGTCAGTAGGTGACCCCTTCTCAAATGAAATGATACCATCTTTGAGTCAGATACTTTTCAAATTCCTAATGAACGTGAATTGAATGAACTGGCTGTATGGATATAAGGACTCAGTGCTGTGCTGGTAGCTCAGAATTCAGACCATTAATGCTGCAAAGGACACTGAATTCTTGTGAGGATGGTTATTAAGGAAATGTCTGGATGTGTTTCCCTAGGCCCAACTTTGATATATACATATGGTTAAAAGGCAAAAGCAAGTTATTACTTTCCTGCATCTTATGCAGACTCTCAGATTTTGACTGTTTTCCTCATGTATCATTCAAAGAATCAATATCAATTTCAATGGTATAACTGCGAGAGAGAACTAAGAAAATCACAGCTCAATTATTTTCACCTGCTTCTCCAGTACATTTTCTGAAATGACAGTCAACTCAAAGACCTATTTTAAAAGTTAACATTTCTCTCTTTCTTAAATTCTCACGAACTGTGGGTAGGAATTTATTTTTCCACAGTGGAATTTGCGATGAGGTAAAGGATGGAGAAGGTTTTCAAAATAACTAGATTTCAACAAGGCAACAAATGTAAAGCAATTCATTAGGGAGACTGACTGTAGTAGTGAAGGCAATACTCTGTGGGAATAGCAGCCTATTTGTTAATTTACCCAAATAGCATATCTTTGGATCAAAGATCTATTAAAATAATGTCTGAGATGCAGGTTTTCTTGAAAACATAATTTTCTGTATATTAAGAGAGCATTTTGTAAGATAGCAAAAATGACAAGAATTTGGTGACTACAAGTATAAAGACTGTGCTGCCGATGAAACTCAATCAAGAGAGAACACAGTATTTATAAAAACTTGATCATAACAAAGATGCAGCTACAGCAACTGCCCTGTGATAATGAAGTGCACAAATTATCAGGCACAACATAATGAATGCCTTGTTTCCAATCAGCCTTTATAAACAAATAGTGGTGGATCCATCATCCAAAATTAGCAAAAACATCAGAGTGCAATGATGATTTAATTAAAATAGGCAGGATAGAGAAATGCATCAAAAAATGAATGCTGCACACAAAATAATATGCTGGCAAAGTGTGTTGAAATAAATATCTCAAAGTGGAATTCATATATAATCCAGTAGTCCTTCTCAAGAGAATGTATTCATACCGTGATGTTGTTGTAGTTACTACAATTACAGACAGAGTTCACATTCAAGTCTAAGCGATGCCTGTATTTACAGGAATAGTCTGAACTTGGATGAACAGTGGCACAAATATGCAGAAGTCTATACTTTGAGAGATTTTACCATATTTTCTATGAATTATTCATATAGAAGTAGGCACTGAGTTAGTCTTCTAAGGTGATCAGTCTATGGCCACACTATGATGATACATTTTGGGAAAACAATACCATTATTAGATCATGAGGAGTTTTCATACACCCAGAATACAATTGATTATTGGCACATGTTTTAGAATTTGGAATATTTAGAATTTTGGTCTCTTAACTATTTTCACATCATTCTGGGGATATCGCATTTATTCTTAATTTGAATTTTATTTTCTTTTTCAAAAATAGAGTAATTTTGGTTCAAGAATTTTAGGACATGATATAAATTTCCATCTTTAGCAGGAATTTACATATTATATGAAGCATAAAATCATTTTAAAGATATTTATTTTAGTAGAAAAATATATTTTTTAAGTTTTGAAGCAGAATTATTGTTTAGGCTATTTATTACAAGTTCCCAACATCTGATCATAAAATATTTTTTAAATGCATCTGTAATGTTTTCAGTAACAATTTAACATAAGACTAAAAACAACCATTTTTTTCTTAATAAAGATGTGTTTGCACTAAATTCTATATTAGTGATTGAGTAATATCAAGTTGTGAATAATCATAAATGTGGGGTTCTAAACAAAAATTTAAGGGTCAAATTTGCTTCTGAGAGTTAAAATTTGATATGTATAGAGAGAGTGATTTTGAACAGGGAACACATCAGACACATTAGCACGTCCACTGTAATCTTTAAGAAATCTAAAAATTTAGGAACACCTGGGTGGGTCAGTCAGTTGAGCATCTGACTTTGGCTTAGGTCATGATCTCACAGTTCTTGGGTTTGAACCCCACATTGGGCTCTGTACTGAGGGCTCAGAGCCTGGAGACTGCTTTGGATTGTGTCTCCCTCTCTCTCTGTCTTTCCCCTGCTTGTATTTTTTTTCTCTCTCTCTCTTTCTCTCGAATATATAACAAAAATTTAAAAAAAGAAAGCTAAAAATTCATATATGTATAAATCCTTACTTAGTTGTTTCTGTGTTGCCTTTGTTAAAACTTCAAATACAGTATTTAAAATATATAGAGATAAATAGAGGAAACTGGGAAGCAGCTTTGCTCAACTGATCACTTGCAGCCACACTTTTAGTCTCAGTGAACTGCCGCCCATCCTTTACAGCAAGACTCCTCCCTTTGAACTTGATGCTTGCTCTTTGCAGATACTCAGGCATGAGAAGGGAATCTGGTCTGAGAACTGGAAGAGAAATGACTGGCTTAAAGGAAAAGCTTTTTACTAAGTTGGTATACGTAAAAGAAGATAGAGCTTCTAGGCTCTGATGAAATTACATTTCAAAAAGGGATGGAGAAATATATAGATAAGAAGACCAAGAGAAGTGCAGTTTGCATAAGAGTACTGGGTCTCAGAAAGTCAGTTTCCACTTCTCATTCAGACCATCATGTTTTTCATTCCTCTTCCTCTGCTCTGAGCCACATACTGCTCTTCTGTGGACCTGAGGATCCTGCTACATAGCCTGCCATCTTACTTCTGTCCCTCTTCTCCACCAGAACATTCAACATCATGCTTTGTTCTAAGTCTGTAATTTTCACATTTTAAAAAACACATTCATTCTCTGTTTCTTCTTCCCTTTGTCTTTGGATTGTGTTTACTTTCCTTTTTATCTTATGTATTGATTTGGAGAGTAGCACAGTTAGATTTTAACAATATTTACTGTTACCACAACATTTAATATAACAGACCTTCAGTGTTAGTTCATTGATTATCAAACTCAAGAATAAAAGGGCACCTTCTGACTTTATGCACTCTTTCTCTCTCCTTCAGATGTTCGATCTTGATAGATTTGAAATTTGGATCTAGGTGTTTGTTATAAATATTTCTTTTAACCATAGTGTCTAGAATTTGTGGCAGTTGCAACATGGTTTTACATAATAGTTATAACTATTTCTTGTTTTTTTGTTTTATGTCATTCTTTCTCTTACTTTTGATTTCTTGCCCAGTTGGTTTGATTTCCTCTTTTTCCCAAAAAGATCAAGAATTTAATGATGTTTTTTTTTTTTAACATGTGAATGGCTCTCATTTACTTCACCAAAAAATAATAGGCTCTGGAAGGTATCATGTGTTGCTACATTTCCCATAAAATATTTGTCAACATTTCCACTATCATCTAGTCTTTAGTGCTACATCAGGAGAATGTGAGCTCAACCATGTGTTTCATTATTACAAAGTATTTGGTTATCCTTACATATCTGTGAAATTTAAAAAAATTTTATTTATAGTTCAAACTTTTCTTTGGTTTATATAAATTATGTTCCTTTACTTTTTTTCAGAAATATAACTCCTTTTACACTGTACTATTTCCCTCCATATTTTAATTTAAAAACTATAAAACCTATTTAAAAAGTGGATAGAATAAGACCACAAACACCTATACGCCTTTCACATATCAGTAATAAATTGCCACATTTGCTTCAGAGAGAGACAGAGAAAGAGATAGATGACATATGTATCAATCAGTCAATTGATTGATCAAGAGACAAATGGATAAATAATGCGTATTTGTGTGTGTACACACAATTGTGTGTGCATATGTAGGCTTGATGAGTTGGAAGTAAGTTGAAGACATTATAGCATTTTTCCCCTTAGTATTTTGGGGTATATTATAAGTATGAGAACAATGGCATTTCCTGATGTCACTATAATATCATCACCATACCTAAAAAAGTTAATATTGATTAAGTAATATTGATTAATACCTAAGACACCATACCTTCTCTTATTCTGCCCCTGTGTCTATTATCAGCTTTCTCATCATTGTAATTCTTTTTTACTTTTCCTCTGTATTCTAAGAATATAGATACATACAGTATATCTTGTCTTGAGTTCATTTAGTAATATTTCTGTTCCTTGATTGCTTCCAGTGGATGGTTTAATTCTGCCATTGAAAAATTATCATTACATATTATCCTGTTTTCCCAGTTCATACTAGTAGTGTATACTATTATCCTGTTCTATTCAGATGATTTGTGGATCTTTTTTTCTTATGGCCACATTTAATTATGTCATCTTGAGAGTTCCAAAGAGTATTATAGACTTGTCCCTATGCCTATATTTCATTATGATTTTGAGATGAGTATTTTTTTTTCTCTTTTAAGTATCCAAGATGTGTTTCCTTTTGCTTATGCTATGGGCTGAATTGTATATATTTTTTCTCCAGTTACTATTACCTTAAAAAGGATAAATCTGTTTACACACAACCCTGAGATTTTAGATTGTCCTTGATCTTGCCAATATCCACTTACTTAGTAATTGACTTTTCTGATCTACATCTGGAAGATAGTCTGGACTTCACAGCTCCTATTCCAATATTTGATGTCTAGAAAGAATTTTTCTAGCATGCTTTTGATGGGCTGACATTGTAACTTATCACCTATTTATTTTTATGACACTGAGAGCTATGAAAAAATAAAATTCCCAAATACTATGAACACGGATCTTCCTCCAGATCTTTGCTTAAGGGCACCATTCCTAGCAGAATGCAGTGTGCCCAAATCATCTTATCTGTCTCCACACCATCTCCTCACTGTCCGTGCTGTTGAGTTCTGGGAGACCAAAAAAGCAGAAACAAAATGATGTATAAAGACACGTGGAATGTGGAATTCAGACTATATTTTGACCACTTTGTACAAAGTAATGCATTACCTTATGATACCATTTAGGATAGGATGTGATGCAGTGACATGGAATGTGATGTGACACAACATATGCCACACAATAAAATACTGAAGACACTGAAAGGATAGGAGCCCAGTTTTCAGATCAATACGAACCCTTGATTTCTGAGTCTTGGATAGAGAAGGAGTATGAGATGGAGAAGTATTTTTCTAACTTTGTTTTATGATGTAAACATGAGTTAAGTTCCCATTTTTCTTAATCAAATACCAATGACTCTGGTAAATTGACCATTTTAGTTTCCGTCACTATTTCAGACTATGTCACTGCAACATTTTTGCAGATATTTTGGAGAGGAGGAGTAATGTACATTAAAGTGAATAGCCAAAGGTATTTTAAATTGAAAATTCAGAGCACCATTTGAATTTGATCAATTTGACTATTAAGCTCAAGCAATTTGCATTTCTCCACATTTTCTCTCTTTCAAAAAGATTATTTCCTCAGCATCACTTATTTGGCAAGGTGTTTTACAAACATTATCTCATTTGATTATCACAGTAATGGTGTGGAGTAGGCATTATTACTGTTACCATTTTTACAAGAGGAGAAAACTGGGCCTCAGAAAAAAGTACTTGTTTTCTAACAAATTCATAGTGGAAACAAATCTATATGACTGAAGTTGATGCTACTTCCTCTAAGGGATATTCCAAAGGGAAGAAAATTTTATTTGGTGTAATGTTAATTCCTCATAAAGCACATAAGTAGCAAATGTGAAATCATGATCAAAGAAGACAATGTTGGGAAATTAGTCTTACCTATTCTCTGTAATAGCACACTTAGTTTGAAAGGGCTAATGATCTGAAGATATTCGTAATTACTTACTATATTAAATATTCCTGAAGAAATCTAAATGCCTGGACATAGAAATATTTAAAACTATTTTATCTTTCTATTTATATGCAAATTGAATGCACAGCAAAAAAATATAATTTGTATCTAGACATCCAGATTCTACCAATTTTTTATTTTTTCTTTTTTTCAAATAGTTTATTTGTCAAGTTAGTTTCTATATAATACTCAGTGTTCTTCCTCACAAGTGCCCTCCTCCATGTCCATCACCTCCCTTCTCTTTCCCCCTCCCCCTTCAGCCCGCAGTTTGTTTCAGTATTCAAGAGTCTCTAATGATTTGCTTTCCTCCCTTTCCCTCTTTTTCCCCCCTTCCCCTCCCCATGGTCCTCTGTTAAGTTTTTCCTGTTCCACTTATGAGTGAAAACATATGGTATCTGTCCTTCTCTACCTGACTTATTTCGCATAGCATAACTCCCTCGAAGTCCATCCATGTTGCTACAAATGGCCAGATTTCATTCTTTCTCATTGCCATGTATAGATAAACTACATCTTCTTGATCCATTTATCAGGTGATGGACATTTAGGCTCTTTCCCTGATTTGGCTATTATGAAAGTGCTGCTATGAACATTGGGGTACATGTGCACCAGCACTTCTGTATCCCTTGGGTAAATTCCTAGCAGGGCTATTGCTGGGTAGGGGAATTCTATTGTTAATTTTTTGAGGAACCTCCACACAGTTTTCCAGAGAGACTGTACCAGTTTATATTCCCACCAACAGTGTAGGAGGGTGCCCGTTTTTCCACATTCTCATCAGCATCTGTATTCTCTTGATTTGTTCATTTTAGCCACTCTGACAGGCATGAGGTGATATCTCAGTGTGGTTTTGATTTATATTTCCTTGATGATGAGTGATGCTGAGCATCGTTTCATGTATCTGTTGACCATCTGGATATCATTTTTTGAGAAGTGTCTGTTCATGTCCTCTGCCCATTACTTCACTGGATTATTTGTTTTTGGAGTGTGGAGTTTGGTGAGTTCCTTGGAGATTTTGGATATTAGCCCTTTATCTGATATGTCATTTTCTACTTTCTTTTCCCATTCCATCAGTTGCCTATTAGTTTTCTTGATTGTTTCCTCTGCAGTGCAGAAGCTTTTTATCTTGATGAGGTCCCAATAGTTCATTTTTGCTCTTGATTCCCTTGCCTTTGGGGGCGTGTCAAGTAGGAAATTGCTGCAGTTGAGGTCAAGGAGGCTGTTTCCTGGTTTCTTCTCTAGGATTTTGATGGTTTCCTGTCTCACATTCAGGTCCTTCATCCATTTTGAGTTTATTTTTGTACATGGTATAAGACAGTGGTCTAGTTTCATTCTTCTGCATGTTGCTGTTCAGTTTTTCCAGCACCACCTGTTAAAGAAGCTGTTTTTTTCCCATTGGATACTCTTTCCTGCTTGTCAAAGATTAATTGGCCATAAATTTGTGGGTCCAGTTTGGGTTCTCTATTGTATTCCATTGGTCTATGTGTCTGTTTTTGTGCCAATAGCATACTGTCTTGATGATGACAGCTTTGTAGTAGAGGCTAAAGTCGGATTGTGATGGCTCCCGTTTTGGTTTTCTTCTTCAATAATACTTTGGCTATTCAGGGTTTGCTATGGTTCCATACACATTTAAAGAGAGTTTGTCCTAGCTTTGAGAAGAATGCTGGTGCAATTTTTATCAGGATTACATTGGATGTATGGATTGCTTTGGGTAATAATGACATTTTAACAATGTTTATTCTTCTGATCCATGAGCATGGAATGTTTTTCCATTTTGTTCTATCTTCTTCAATTTCTTTCATAAGTTTTCTATAGTTTTCATGGTACAGGTCTTTGAAATCTTTGGTTAGGTTTATTCCTAGGTATTTTATGTTTTTTGTGCAATTGTGAATGGGATCAGTTTCTTGATTTCTCTTTCTGTTGCTTCATTATTGGTGTATAAAAATGCAACCAATTTATGTATGCCGATTTTGTACTCTGTGACTTTGCTGAATTCATGAATTAGTTCTAGTAGGCTTCTGGTGGAGTCTGTTGGGTTTCCCACGTAGAATATCATGTCATCTGCGAAGAGTGAAAGTTTGACTTCATCTTTGCCAAGTTTGATGCCTTTTATTTCCTTTTGTTGTCTGATTGCTGATGCTAGGACTTCCAGCTCTATGTTAAACAACAGTGGTGAGAGTGGACATTACTATATTGTTCCTGATCTCAAGGGGAAAGCTCTCAGTTTTTCCCCATTGAGAATAACATTAGCTGTGGGCTTTTCCTAAACTGCTTTTATAATGTTTAAGTAAGTTCCTTCTATCCTGACTTTCTCGAGGGTTTTTATTAAGAAAGGATGCTGTATTTTGTCTAATGCTTTTACTGCATCTATCAACAAGATCATATGGTTTTTATTTTTTCTTTTGTTAATGTGATGTATCACATTGATGGATTTGTGAAATTGAACTAGCCTTGTAACCCAGGAATGAATCTTACTTGATCATGATGGATAATTCTTTTTATGTCCTGTTGAATTCGATTTGCTAGTATTTTGTTGAGTATTTTTGCATCTGTATTCATTAAGGACTTTGGTCTGTAGTTCTCTTTTTTTGTTGGGTCTCTGTCTGGTTTGGGAAGCAAAGTGATTCTGGCTTTGTAGAATGAGTTCAGAAGTTTTCCTTCTATTTCTATTTTTTTAAATAGCTTGAGAAGAATGGGTATTAACTCTGCTTTAAATGTCTGGTAGAATTCCCCAGGGAAGCCATCTGGCCCCGGGCTCTTATTCGTTGGGAGATTTTGGATACTTGATTCAATTCCTTCACTGGTTATGACTTTCTTTTGACTTTCAGTCGCATGATAGATATTTCTCCATTCCCTTACTTTCAATCCGAAGGTGTCTTCAGGTCTAAGATGACTCTCTTGTAGACAGCAAATAGATGGCTTTTGCCTTTTTATCCATTCTGCTACCCTGTGTTGTTTGATTGGAGCATTCAGTCTATTTACATTCAGTGTTATTATTGAAAAATATGGGTTTAGAGTCATTGTCTTCTCTGTAGGGTTCATGCCTGTAGTGGTGCCTCTGTTACCTTGTATTCCTTGCAACATTTCCCTCTTAGAGTCTCTTTAAGGATTTCTTGTAGGGCTGGTTTAGTGGTGATGAATTCTCTCAATTTTTGTTTATTTTGGGGAAACCTTTCTCTCTCCTTCTATTTGAATGACAGGCTTGCTGGATAGAGGATTCTTGGCTGCAATTTTTTTTTTTTTTTGTTCATTACATTGACAATTTACTGCTATTCCTTTCTGGCCTGCCAAGTTTCAGTAGATAGGTCTGTAACTACTCTGATAGGTTTCCCTTTGTGTTTTAGGGTCTTATTATCCCTAGCCGCTTTCAGAATTCTCACTTTTTCCTTTGTCATGCTGAAGGTCAATTCAAGTTATGTCTGAGGGGAGCTCTCTATGCCTCTTGGATTCAATGTCTATTTGGTTCCCTAGATTGGGGAAGTTCTTAGCTATAATTTGATCAAGCAACCCTTCAGGACCTTTCTCTCATTCTTCTTCAGAAATTCCTATGGTACGGATACTGTTCCGTTTGATTGTATCACTCAGTTCTCGAATTCTCCTTTTGTACTCCTAGATCAATTTCTCTCTCTTTTTCTCAACTTCCTCTTTTTCCATAACTGTGTCTTTTAATTCACCTATTCTCCTCTATGCCTCTTCAATCCGTACAGTGGCCACCTCCATTTTATTATGCACCTCATTTATAGCATTTTTTTAACTTGTCACAGCTATTTTGAAGGTCCCTAGTCTTTCTATCAATAGCTTCTCTGATGAGTTTCATGCTTTTTTCAAGCCCAGAAATTAATTTTATGACCATGATTCTAAATTCTTGCTCCATTATATTGCCTATATTTGTTTTGAGCAGTTCTGTGGCTGTGACTTCTTCCTGGAATTTCTTTAGAGGAGAGTTTTTCCATTTCATCATTTTGGCTCGCTTTTTGTCTCTTGTCAGTATTACAAGCTCATTATGCACTCTGTATTTGTTAGTATTGCTATATTAATGGAGGCTTATTGACTGTCCAGGGCCCGTCTGTTCAGGAAGTGTTCTTTAATGGTGTCTCTTGGTTTCTCTTGTTTGCCTTTGGTTATTTTATTTCCTTACTCAATGATATTTGGGATTCTCCACCATGTGTACTTCTGCTTGTTTCTTTAGGTAGTCCTTCAAAGGAAAACAGACAGACAAATACACAGGTAACAAAAGCAGGCAAACACACAGACAATACAAACAAACAAGCAAACCAAAAGGGGAATGCAAAAAAGGAAAAGAAAAGAAAAGAAACAAACCAAAGTGGGGTTGCAGGGGGGAGGGACAAAAACAAAAAAAGACAAAGGACAGTCTAAAAGCTGAAAACCTGCAGAGGGGAGAGATAAGAATGAGATAAGGGAAAATATATCTGATTAGCAATAATTGATCTAATCACGGCAATGCATCACAGTTGGTCTTTGCTGGGCTTGGGAGTGGGGGCAAGGAGAAGGAAAAAAAGAAAAAGGAAAAAAAAAGGCAGCTCTCCAGCGCAGATGGGCATGGTAGTTTAGTCTTGCCTCCACTGCAGATCCCGCTGGCTTCTTCCTGAAACCTGCTTTGGTGGTTATGGGGAGAAGAATGGTGGCACCCTAATCCCTTTTTGAATGAAGTGTTGCAAGCCACTCTTCTGGGTTATATCTCCCTGTGCTGTGGGCAGGTCAAGTTGTATTTTCCAAGCCCTGCCTTGTTTCCAAATCCTAGTCCACATTCTTTAATGATATCACTGGAGATGAGATGTACTCCCACAGGCAGGGGGCTTTCTATCTGAGGATCGAGTAGGGGGGAGTCAGGGAGCAGTTTCTCCTGGATCCACCTGGAATTAGTGTGCCGAGCCCAAGGAAAATGTGCCAGCTAAAGGGGACGGATCTGTCTCCCCCGCCCTTCGGTTAAAGATGGAATGATAGGATCCCTCTCCATTTCAGGACGAGATTTTTCTCTTCTTTAGAGACAGCTCAATGAGTGTTTTCAGTGTCTCTTTCTCTTCCCCTCATTTCTCCATGGCTCTGCTCGCTCTCGTGGCTGTCCTGGGTGGGAGCTCCCTCCCCTCCTCCGGCCCCAGCCCGTTTTTATTTCCCCAGTTCGCACTCAGTCAGGCACCTATAGGCTATCTTCTTTGTGGACTCTGTGTATTTTCCTCCTACTCTTGCAGATCAGAGTATTGTGGCTTCAGTCCTTCTTGGTTTGATAGATGCAGGCGGGAGAAAATTACAGAGCTCCCTACTTCTCCACCATCTTGCCCCTCCCCGCTTTACCAATCTTGTCAAATATTTTCTCCTCAGGATATTACCACTATAACATTTAATCAACTATTGAATCACCTCCCTTGAAAATGCTTTAGTAAAATCTGCTTTGGACTATTTAAGCCTAAAGTGAGTATATGTAAAATGCTTTATGAAATGTAGAGAAAATGGTGCTTTTCAACAAAAGGTGCTGAGTTAACTAAATGTTCATAAAGAAAAAGATTGTACTTTGGTTCCTACTTCATAACACACATCATAACACACACCCAGAGACACATGCACACAGATACCTGCACATATACATAGATATGCACACATTCCACACACAACGCAGAGTACTAACCACTGTATGATCACGGCAAATATGCACACATTAAATGGACTGCAGATCTAAGTACAAAAGGCAAAACAAATATTTTAGTATAAAATTTAGTGAGAATATCTTCATTATCTTGGAGTAGATAAGATTTCATAAACAGTGCAAAAATAACTAACAGAAAAGAAATAAATTGGTAAACTAGAATATTAGAAATAAGATCCTTCTGTTCATCAGAGGACGCTATTAAGTGAGTGAGAAGACAGGGAAGCCTGTGTAGCTCAGTCGGTTAAGCATCTGACAATCTCAGTAGTGGTCATGGTCTCACGGTTCATGAGATTGGGCCCCCCACTGGGCTCTGTGCTGGCAGCACGGGGTCTGCCTGGGATTCTTTCCCTCCCTCTCTCTCTGCTCCTCCCCCATTTGTGTCCTCTCTCTGTCTCTCTCTCTCAAAATAAATAAATAAACATTTAGAAAAAAAGAGAATAGAAGACAAGATATGAGTGGGGAAAGGTATCTGCAATACATCCACCTGAAAGAGGCCTCCTTTGTAAAATATGTATAAGATTTCTATAAATCAATAAGAAAATACAAATGATCAGTACAAATGTTGGCAAAAGAACTGAAAGTGTTTACAAAAGAAAGTAATCAAGTAACCCTGAAAAGGTGCTTAGTTTTCTTAGTCAGGGAAATCAAAATTTCACAATGTGATGCAAAAATTAAAAAATACATCCTTATCAGAATGGCAAAAAAAGGATAAAACAACCAGTATTGATCAGAATGTGGAAGTGTAAATAGGTAAAATCACTTTGGAATATTATTTATCAGTATGCACTAAAGCCAAACTTACATATTCTGGCGATCAAGCATTTTAATGCCAAAGGATATTCCTGATTGAAATGTACACATATGTTTGCCAAAAGACAAATAATAGAATGTTCACAATGGCAGTCATTAATAGCCTAAGATTGGAAATTATCAAAAATCCAGTAGCAGTAGCAAGGATAAATAAATTGTGACATAATGACACAGTGGAATAAGATAATAAGAATGAATGAGTTACATATAATATGCAGAAGCATGGATGAATCTCCCAAAAACATAATGTCAAACAAAAGAAGCCAGGAATAAGAGAATGCAAAACTAATTTATGTTGTTAAGATTCAGGACCGTAATTCTGATTTGAGAGTGGAGGTGTTTGTGACTGGAAGGGACACAAGGTGAACTTCTGGTTAGTTCTTGATCTAAGCACAGGTCATACGATTTTGCACAGTATGGGGAAATACACTGAGAAGTACATAATAACATGCAATTTTCTGTATCTGTGCAATGAAAACTTCCAACAACTCTACCTTTATTTTGAAGGTTGACTGAGAGTTACGTTTCAGGTTTTTGCAGGTTAGAAAGCAATGCAAAAGTCTTTGGGCTGTGCCAGACACATTTATTACACTCCTGATATATACTACTTTATTTGTAGCCTGTATGATACTACAATGTGGGAGATGATCCAAGAATTCTAGAACTGAAAGATACCATGGAGTCCCCTGTTTCAGACTCATGGTTTTGAGGCATTATTTTTTGTTGCTGTTAAATAATATCTATTCAAAAGTCAGGGTTCAGAGGTGTCAGATGACTTACATAGATGACAGTGGTATTAGGTCAACCTACCTGAGTAATCTAGGTACCTTACTTCACACTAGAATCATGGAATTGGCTGATTTTGTTAGACTCCATGTAGAACTCCGGTTTAAAGCCAGTCTCAGTGCCAAATGTAGTCCAGAGTCATTGAGAAGTTAACTTTTGAACATACTGGAGATGTTTCCAAGGATTTATAATGTCCTGGTGAGCACAGTAAACATATATACACTCCAAATCACCATTATATCAAGGTAACATGATATGTATGAAAGCCTTTTTATGCTTGAAAAGCTTTCCATTCATTGTTACTTTGAGACTTAGCTGAAGGTCATTAACAAAAGAACTTATAATGTAAGAATAGGTAGAAGGGCACACTCTGTTTCGTTAGATTTCTCATCATACAGCTATAATTTCTAGAACACACAGTGGAAATAGGAAAACCACAGCAATAGCATTGGGGGTGTGGAGACCTGAGTTTGGGCCTAGTTTCACCAGTAGCTAGATGTGTGATCATGGACAGTTGTTAAAACTTCTCAGAGCATAATCTTCATCACTGGTTAAATGAAGCAATTGAATTTCATGACTTTTAATTTCCCTTTTAACTTATGATCATGTAGTTTTTATTATAATGATAACTTTTCTATAATTCAAATATATTTTTTGCTGCTTACTTTTCTTTTTTTAATTTTTTTGAATATTTCTTTATTATTGAGAGACAGAGAGAGAAGGGCGTGTAAAGGGGAGGGGCAGAGAGAGGAGGAGACACAGAATTCGAATCAGACTTCAGGCTCTGGGCTGTCAGCACAGAGCCTGATGCAGGGCTTGAACCCACAAACTGTGAGATCATGACCTGATCTGAAGTCAGATGCTCAACTGACTGAGCAACCCCAGTGCCCCGATGCTGCTTACTTTTCTAAAAGTCTGTATCTCTTTCTCACTTATCGTTTCTTTTATTTTATCTGGACCAAAAAATATCCTTTCTGAAACTGTAAATTCAACTAAATTAAAGCTTCTTCACTTAATGTCAACTATGGGAAATATAAATAGAAAATTACTAATTGTGTAACTAATTTAAGCACCTCTAATGATCAGCAATGATCAGAAACAAAAGGGTGTAAGTAATACTTTATAAGCCCAGTTAGTTAACACAATCTTTGCTTGTGCTTGACAAAATTGAATACAAAGAGAACATTTATAGATAATCTCAAAATTATCACAATAAGCATATTTATAAAAATGTCAATTCAAGCTCTAGCAAATATTAAGAATAAATTAAATTTGAACCAACATTCAAAGAGTAGTAATAATCATTCTGTAAAGAATTTATCATAAATGATTTTTACCTTAAAACCATGTGTCTAACATTTATGTTCAACTTTCAAACCATTTTTTTCTTAAAGCAACTCCCTAGAAATTTTGTTCAGAAGAGTTTTAAGTTGTTCTAAAAGCATATTGTTTTGTTAGCATACTGATTTTACTTTGTTTAAGATTAAACTTCACTGCAGGAAATAGCTTTGTATTATTTGTAATAGATAATTTCAGACAATAGTCAAGCACACAACATAAGGTAAATAGTAGAAAATGTAAGGGATAAAAAGAAATAATAGAATATGAAACAATTGAAGCCTTTTGAAATTCTTTGGTTTGTGGAGTTAAAGAAGAAACCAGCAGAAAGTCTTTCATTTGTAGATACCAGATGGAATTGAAGAGCCGGGGCATTCAAGAACAAAAAGGCATAGGGCAGTAGTCATTTCCACTTCTTAATTTAAAAAATAATAAAGACATCAAAGAACATGATTACAAGAGAGAAATCCACATAGGTACAATCCATACATATTTTTAAAATAATGAGATATTAATAAGGAATATAAAAGATGGAAATGCCTGACACAAGAAAAATAAATTTTTTAGAATGGAGAAAATCATTATTATATAGCAAGGCTATACAGGAGAATTTATTGACTCCATTTATATTGTCAGCATAAAAGCACAGGATCATGGAACACTGAAAATGTAAATTTAAAGAATATAAGCAAGTCTACTTCTCAGCCTTGCCAATGAGCTTTCAACAGCAGCTCTATTCTGGTTGGGAAAGAAGAACTGAAAAAATGGACAATTTCTGCCTCACTGAAAATCTGAAGCCATTGTTATCAGTATAAAAATACATGAATGTGGACAACAGAGCTAGAAACTGGGCTTGGTTATTCCAGGATAGCGCTTGAAAGAAAAATACCTCTCAACAAATGCAGGGGAGATAACCTGGTCCAAACGAACAATAAAACAATTACTGTGCAAGAAGTCCTTAAAAGCAAGATTATCTAGAGCAGGTACTACACAAAGGAAGCCTGGAAAGTTCTTTAGGAATTACAGAGTGGTGATGTTAAATGACTGGTTTGATTTCCTCAAGTCAATTTCTTTAATAATTTCTGTAAAATAATTGTAAAAGCCTGTGAGTTCAAAGGTTGTGCTTATTAACTCAATAGCTAATTTGTCTAGCTTCTGAGTAAGTTTCACAATACCTGAAGCAACAAATGAATATTCGTAATTTGATAATAAGAACTTATTTGAGAATTTGAATGATTTAAATGTGCTACATATTTGTAATGTATTTTCATGTGAAGCTATCAAGAATACATTCTTTCAGTCACTTTGCCCTTTTAAAATCTACATGCATTTCAAATAAGATTCAAGCAAACTTTATGATTCATTGCATTTTACTCATCAACACATTGCTTTTAAGAGTTCTTTGATGTTTGAGAAATCTTGTGTGTCTTTTGGATAAGCCTTCTTAAACCTTTTTCCCTCAAGTCAGAAAGTTATACTTCACTAACTGTAAAGAAATATCCAAGGACTAAAAATTTGCTTTGCAACAGAGAACCAAGCATGTTCCAAAGGGTTGCCAATACATATCTCCTTTATCCACAAACCAAATACAAGTCAGGAAGCAAATACTTGACAACTGATAAGTGTATTGGAAAATAATCAACAGCATACAAAGAAACTAGAAATCATATTGCAAGGCTAGAAGAAATATAAAAATATTGCTTCAAAAGTAAGGGTATTGACAGGACATATGATGCAAGTGCATTTTAAATGGTATGTATCCAGTGTAAAAGAAGGGGCAAAGCAAAGAAAAAGGGATCTCTTCTTGCATTTAAACTTAGTCCAGAGAAAAACAAAGTATTTGTACTCCAAATTGAGCTTTGGATTTGAATGTTTTAGAACAAACTTAAAAAAAATAGACAGTAGTTTTTCTTTCATTACATTGATATTTATCATATTGGCCATTAACAAGAGACCATAGGCTATGACAGTTGCACTGTAGGTAATATGTACTACAGAAAGTGTGTATTTTTGAATAATTTATTCATGTCACATTTTTATACTATAGACTATAAACCAGAAGGTTTAACTTCAGAAAAACTAAACTAGCCAAACATGTTCTATGAAAATTATGGGCGATAACATTGTGATAAGGCAGAAAATTTGATGGATTTTTTTGTCAGGAATGCATGGCTATATATCCTGGATCTACTTAAACATTTTAAAACTCAGTTTCATTATTTGTAGGATGAATAATGGCATTATACTAAAAAATGCATGAAACAGTATATGTAAAGGGCCTAGTACTGTGTCATTTCTTGATAGAAGATTGTTATTACAGAGGATTCTTTAGGCAACCTGAAGAATGATTGCAGATTAGAGAAAGTAGAAAGAATGACCTTCTCAATGTAGCTGGCACAAGTGAGAGAGAAAAACCATCCAGACTTCCTTGGATGAGCCTATGGTAGTCCCTTCATTTAACCACTATGAGTGAAGGAAGTGTCTAGAGATGTGTGGGTAGTTACTTTCACAACCCACTGGGGCAGTACTGCAAACTACCCCTCAGACAGTGGCATCTTTGCTCCTCGTTTTCTGTTCAGTTTGGTTCAGTATGCATTTATTTCCAGATACTGAAAGTTTCCATGGTAAATAGCACATAACTGTCTGCTGTTAGGCACTCACAAGAAAGAAGGTCATTATATAATAATTAAAGGATCTGTCAGAAAGAGCTAACAACTATAAATGTCTACGCACTGAATTTAGGAGCACCCAAATACAAGTGATTTCTTACTTGACACATCCTCAAAGGTATGGGAATCAAGAACAAAAATGAACTATTGGGACCTCATGTAGATAAAAAGCTTCTGCATGGCAAAGGAAGCAATCAAGAAAACTAATAGGCAACTGATGTAATGAGAAAAGATAGTTGTGGACATATCAGATAAAAGGCTAGTATCCAAAATCTACAAGGAACTCACCAAACTCCACACTTGAAAACCAAATAATTCACTGAAGAAATGGGCAGAAGACATGAACAGACACATCTCCAAAGAGGAAATCCAGATGGCCAACAGACACATGAAATGATGCTCAGCATCACTCATCATCAGGGAAATACAAATCAAAACCACACTGAGTTACCACTTCATGTCAGAGTGGCTAAAATGAACAAATCAGGAGACTATAGATGCTGGTGAGGATGTGGAGAAATGGGCAGCCTCCTACACTGTTAGTGGGAATGGAATCTGGTGCAGACTCTCTGGAAAACATTGTGGAGGTTCCTCAAAAATATCAACAATAGAACTCCCCTATGACTCAGCAATAGCACTGCTAGGAATTTACCCAAGGGATACATTAGTGCTGATGCATAGGAGCACATGTACCCCAATGTTCATAGTGGCACTTTCAACAATAGCCAAATCATGGAAAGAGCCTAAATGTCCATCAACTGATGAATGGGTCAAGAAGATGTAGTTTATCTATACAATGGAGTATTACATGGCAATGAGAAAGAATGAAATCTGGCCATTTGTAGCAATGTGGATGGAACTTGAGGGCGTCATGCTAAGTGAAATAAGTCAGGCCGAGAAGGATAGATGCCATATGCTTTCACTTATAAGTGGAACAGGAGAAAGTTAATAGAGGACCATGGGGGAGAGGAAGGGGGAAATATAGTTGGGGAAAGGAGGGATGCAAACCATGAGAGACTCATGAATACTGAGAACACACTGAGGCCTGATGGGGTTTGGGGAAAGGGAAAGGGGGATGATGGGCATGGAGGAAGGCACTTGTTGGGATGAGCACTGGATGTTATATGGAAATCAACTTGACAATAAACTATAAAAGAAAAAAGTAAAGCTAAAAAGAAAAAGACAATCTAGTGTATTTTCTTAAACAGCATTATTGAGTTACGATGTATATGTATCATTAACTTCCCCCATTTAAAATGTACAATATATTTGTTTTAAGTAAGGACTTATGGTTTTAAGCCTTTTATCATGCACTAATTGCCACTTTGTTAAAGTGTTTAATCTTTTGCCCTGTTTTTATTAGTTTTATCAATGAGTTATAAGCATTCTTTATATATTCAAGATACAATTCCTTTAGTAGATGCATGTTTGCAAATAATTTCTTTGTCTGTGTTTTGTCTTCCATTTTCTTAATAGTGTCCTTCAAAAAGCAAAATGTTTTAATTTTGATGAAGTCTAATTTATCATTTTTTCTCCCTTCCTCTCCTCTCCCCTCTTCTCCTCTCCTCTTTTTTTCCCTCTCCCTCTCCCTTCCCTTCCCTTCCCTTCCCTTCCCTTCCCTTCTCTTGTCTTGTCTTCTCTTCTCTTCTCTTCTCTTGTCTTCTCTTCTCTTCTCTTCTCTTCTCTTCTCTTCTCTTCTCTTCTCTTCTCTTCCCTTCTCTCTCTAGTGTATTGTGCTTTTTAAGCCATTTGACAGAAATCTTTTCTATCTCATGGCCACACATATTTTCTTTGTTTTCTTTTAAACTGTTAATAGTTTAAGCTCTTACATTTACCTCTTATATTTATAATTGTTTATTATAGATAATTACATAAGAGTTGTTTTAAACTATAGGTACTGTTACCCTCATAATGTATTGTGTTTGGATAGGTTTTACCTCCACTAACTGAAATCCAAATTAGAGACATTTATTATTACTTTTTAATGTTTTTAAATAATGAATCTCTCTTATGATACATTACATAATTCTGAGTTATATATCTAAAAAGTGTCTTTGTAAAATAATTTTCTAGATTTATTATAATTTTATACTTTTGTTGACTAATAGTATCACTTCTCTTTCATTTATTGACATTATTAATAGATTAATCTTTTAACCAAAATATACAATTTATAACAAAACAACAAGTAACAAAAGCAAAGGCCAATAAGTGGAACTACATCAAACTAAAAAGTGTATGCAAAGCAAAAGACATTATCAACAAAATGGAAAGAAAACCTACAGAATGGGAGAAAATATTTGCAAACCATTTATATACTAAGTGGTTAGTATTCAAAATATATAAGGAATTCATATAACTCAGTAGCAAAACAAATAAATAAACAAGTAAAACCCTCAAACAACTAAAACTGAACAGACATTTTTCCAAATAAAATATACAAATAACCTTATGATTAGCATCACTAATTGTGAAGGAAATGCAAAGCAAAACAATAAGAAATCACCTCACGGCTATTGGGGTGTTTATCATCAAGAAAACAAGTGATAAGAAGTATTGGCAAGAATATAGAGAAAAAGGAATTTTTGTGCACTGTTAATAAAATGTGAATTGGTATAGCCATTTTGGAAGGCAGTGTGAAGGTTCCTCTAAAGATTACAAATAGAACTACCATATGATCCAGAAATCTGGATACATATCCAAAGGAAATGAAACCAGGATCTCCAAGAGATAACTGCACTCCTGTGTTTATTATAGCATTATTCACAATAACCAAAATATGGAAACAATCTACATGTCCATCTATGGATGAATGGATAAGAAGACATATATATATACAATGAAATATTATTCAGTCACAAGAAAAAAAGGAAATATTACCTTTTTATGACAACAGGGATGAACCTGGAAGGTATTCTGCTAAATGAAATAAGTCAGATTGAGAAAAACAGAAAAATTTGTGTTATAACTTATATGTCAAATCTAAAAATCCAGAACTCATAGAAACAGAGAGTAGAATTACAGCTTCTAGGACCTCAGTGGTGAGGAAATAAGGAGATGTGGTCAAAGACTATAAACTTTCAGTATAAGATGAATAAGTTGATGTATAAGGTCTGGAGATCTAATGTACAACATTAGACTCTGGTTAACTATACTGTATTATATACTTGAAAGTTGCTAAAAGAGCATATCTTAAATCTTCCTCTTTTTTTCTTTTTTACAGTTTTTATTTACATTCCAGTTATTTAGCATACAATGTAATATTAATTTCCGGTGTACAATTTAGTGATTCAACACTTCCATACAACACTCAGTGCTCATCAAAACAAGTGCAGTCCTTAATCCCCATCACAATAAATGCATCACCCCACTCACCTCCCCTCTGGTAACCACCAGTTTGTCCTCTATAGTTAAGTCTCTTTCTTCTGTTTCTTAGTTTGCCTCTCTCTTTTTTTCCTTTGCTTGTTTGTTTTGTTTCTTAAATTCCACATATGAGTGAAATCATATGGTATTTATCTTTCTCTGACTGACTTATTTTGCTTAAGATAACATTCTCTAGCTTCATCCATATCATTGCAAATGACAAGATTTCATTCTTTTTGATGGCTTAATAATATCCTATCATTGTGTGTGTGTGTGTGTGTGTGTGTGTGTGTGTGTGTGTGTCCTCTCTTCTTTTTCCATTCAGCAGTCTATAGACACTTGGACTGTTTCCCTAATTTGGCTCTTGTAGATAATGCTCCTATAAACATTGGTGCAAATATCCCTTTGAATTAGTATTTTTGCATTCTTTGGATAAATACCTAGTAGTGCAATTGCTGGGTCATAGGGTGGTTCTATTTCAACTTTTTGAGGATCCTCTATACTGTTTTCCACAGTGGTTGGCACCAGTTTACAGTCCCACCACTAGTACCAGAGGCCTCCCCTGTTTCCACATCCCAACCAGCCCGTTGTGTCTTATGTTATTGATTTTAGCCATTGTGACTGATGTGAGGTGATATCATATTGTAGTTTTGATTTGTATTTCCCTGATGATCAGCAATGTTGAGCATCTTTTCATAAGTGTCTATTGGCCAGCTGGATGTCTCCTTTGGAAAAATGTCTACTCATGTCTTCTCCCCATTTTTAATTGGATTATTCAGTTTTTGAGTGCTGTTTTATAATTTCTTTATATGTTTTGGATACTAATCCTTTATCATCTATGTCATTTGTAAATATCATCCTCTTTCCACAGGTTGCCTTTTAGTTTTGTTGACTATTTTCTTCACTGTGCAGAAGCTTTGTCTTTTAACGAAGTCCCAGTAGTGTATCTTTGCTTTTGTTTGCCTTACCTCAGGAAAAGGTAGAAAGAAGTTGCTATGGCCAATGTCAAAGAGGTTACCGCCTGAGTTCTCCCCTAGGGTTTTTATAGTTTCAGGTCTCATATTTAGGTCTTTAATTTACTTTGAATTTATTTTTGTGTATGGTGTAAGAAAGTGGTCCAGTTTCATTCTTTTACCTGTTGCTGTCCAGTTTTCCCAGCACCATTTGTTGAAAAGACAGTCTTTTTTTCCCACTGGATATTCTTTTCTGCTTGTCAAAGATTAATTGACCATATAGTTGTAGGTTCATTCTTAGTTTACATATTCTTACCACACACATACACACACACACACACACACACACACACACAAAAACAAATGGTAATTCTGTGAGGCAATTTTAATCCTACTATGGTAATCACTTCATGGTGTATAAGTGTATCAAGAGAACATGCTATATGCTTTAAACGTGTGCAATGTTAATATCAATTATATCTCAATAATGCTGGTGGGGAAAGATGGTTACACCCAATCAAGATTTTCCTAGTTACTCATATTTGCCCTATAGTTTGAATCCACTTGTTACTACTTATACTATCATTCCCTTTATTTATATACATTTTGGTTGCTTCTCTGTAACGGTAATTAGAGAAAAGCTAACCGACTCTGTCTCCCAGTTCCCCACCCAGGCACAAAACACATTACAAACAATAGAGTAAGAAACCTATAGTCTCCCCCTTCTGTTTGGTAAGGTGAGTAGATGATCCAGGCAATGGATGCAATTAAGTCTGAAGTAGTAAATGTCTGCTGGTCAGAACAAATGGAAAAACTTTGTGAGTAATTTAAATATATTCCTGACAATTAATGAGGAAGTGAAATATGTTGTTCAGCTGGCCATGAAATTGTTTGTGACGGCTTTTATTTGCAGAATTACTCAGAGAAACAATGCCTAATGTACAGTTAAAAGAACTGTCTATAGGTTAAAAAGAGTTAAAGAGACAGTCTATAGGAAAAAAAATGACAACAAAGAACAGAAAAGGCCTTAACGTTACTAGAATTGTCCTAGCAACTAAACATTTAAGTGATTCGATTTCTGAATATAGTTTTTCTCTGAGGTTACTTACCCTACCTTACTATTTACACTAGACATTTATACATCCCTCGTACCATGCAGGATTATGTACACAAAATGTATGCTAGACTTTATGAGTATTATGTGAATATTGAATATTCAATATTTAGTGTCCTTCAGGGTAATTTTGTTTATGGGTGACTTTTACATTTTGTGCTAAGCTAAGAAATTAACCCCCAGCTTTTCGAAATCTTTTTTTTTTTTAATCCAGTCAGGATATGATTCCATCAGAGCTTGCTGGCATTTTGATCAACCCTCTGCTAGAGCATTTCTCTCTTTGCTCTCTCTTGAGCTAGCTGTTTAATTAGATTGGGAGGTCTTCTAGGGCTGGGATTGAACTTTATTTGTTGGTTCCATATGGCTCATAGCACAATGACTGAGGCATGTCATATATTAAAGACATTCACAGTGCACGAATTGACAATCCACTTTTCAAAAAGGCAACACGATGACTCTCTTATAAATATAAAATAAACACATGTCAGAAATTTTAGTCAGTTCATTAATTAATAAGAAAACCAGTAAGATACTAAAACCGGTTCAAAAAGCATTTGAAAGGCAGGAGGTGAGTGTGTGCATTTGTGCAATTTAATCAAGAAAGTCAGGAATATTTCTGGCTTAGATACAAAACAGGTGAATATATTATAGTGTAATAAACCATAATCTTTGGAGTTCTCCATTGCATAAGGCAAACATTTATTTTTTTTCTGGATAGAGTCTACACTTTAATGTACATAACGTACATAACATATTACGAGGGCTTTAATCAATAGGAAATAGTGATTTGATGTCAGTATATCCCCCTAGATAGTATTTAAGTGGCTCTCACTCCTAAATGATATTGAAAAGATGTGATTTTCTTAAGCCTAAGACTACAACCCATGGACTAGGGCAGATGGGCGGCATTACCAAACACTTGGATAGTGAAGAAGGTAACAGAATTGGAGTGAAGGCCCAGGTAGTGGTGTGGGGTTTCTGTTTGTCTGAAAATGCTACATACTGTATGATCCCAACTATATAATATTCTGGAAAAGGCAAAACTGTGGATATAATAAACATTTTGGTGGTTGCCTAGATTAGGGAGGAGAGAAGGGTGAATAGTTGAAGCACAGAGGATTTCCAGGACAGTGAAAATATTCTATATGGTAATGGTGGGTATATGTCATTACACATTTGTCCAAACTCATAGACTGTACAACACCAAAAATGAGATCTAATGTAAACTATGGACTTTGGGTGATTATGGTATGCAGTATAGGTCCATCAACTATAATAAATGTACTACTTTGAGGATGGTCTTTGATAGCGGGAGAGGCTATACATGTGTGGTATCAGGGGGCTCCTCTCAGTTGTGCTGTGAACCTACCCCAGCTCTAAAAATAGTCTATTAAAAATAAATGTATAATTTCTTTTTAAAAAGGAAAAGATGTTTCCCATATTTTTAACTTATTTCCAAGTTTTTCCTGACTTTTCATAAAAGAGTGAATTAATATGTTTTTCCTAAAGGTAGCTATTAATTAAGTATAGGACACTGCAGTTAAGGGTTTACCATCGAGGTGCTGATCCTATTAACTTAAAAATTCAGTTATATAAAATGACCAATTTTACTACCATTGCCAGATAATTGAGGCCTCACTGTAATGGCTTAGTGATTCGATTTCTCACCATTATTCTAAATATGCTTTGGACCCTACTCTTTGAGAAGAGATTATCTTTGAATATTTAGTGTTGGTAAAATTAATGATTATAATGCACAGGATTACAATAAAAATCTTTGAATTCCAATTGAAGTCAACTTGGAAATGGAAGGTAGAGATCTGTGTTTTTAAAAAGTAATTAGGAGACGATGGCTTACCATGCGAACAATTAATAGCTTTATTAATCATTTTGAATAAGAGATAAAGATACATACCCTAGGCGACTGTTAGTGTTTATATGAAGGATAGAATGTTAGAGCTGGAATAGACCAGGGAAGCTGTTGATCGCACCCCTCCATTTACAGGTGAGGAAACTGAGGCAGACTCACACGGCTTGTTAGTTATGAAACTAACACTTGTTAGTTATTATTATGTGACTAACAAAGTAATACACAGTTTTGCTCTTAACATACCTCTTCCATGTATGAGGTCTAGCAGTTGTCCAGTAGTTAACTGGGCTAATTGCTGAGTTATTGGAGATACATAAGATAAACACTAGATATTTTTTTTACAGGTCATGAAATCAGGATCTTGAACTGAAATGACTCATACAACACACCCAGCTTCATTGAACAGAGGTTTCCACCTACCAAAGCAGCTGGATTTTAAAAAGTGGAAATATTTTGAGAAAAGAGTGACAGGGCAAAATGTATGAAATTTGTGATTCACTCTTAAATAAAATTGTATTTCTGTCCCTTCCCCCCACATGTATGTTTTCCAGGGGATATGACTAATGTTGATGAATTTAAAAAGATTTCCAGAAGATTTTATTCTTTTTTGTGGTTTTGTAGGTACAGGGCCCCTTTAAGTACAAAATGTGATGGTTTAGAAGAATGGTGACTTCAGTATTCTGGTGCAGAGAAAATAATCTGAGTTGAGGGATGTAGGGGAAGAAAGTATTGTCTGCTTCCCACCTCCCACCTCCAGAATGCATGGGTGTCTCAAGAAAAATCACCTCCGCCTGGATGTGGCAAAGATAACATTTCTTTAAAAAAGTTCCGATGATCAGTAGCACAGAGCTCAGAACAAGGAAAAATTTTAAATGGCTGGTCAATTTAAGCAGTACAATGTTGAACGACTACAAAATAAAAGTTCTGTGAACCACTTAATGATAATTCTCAAACCAAACTCCACAGAACACCTTTGTCAGAATCATGAGGGTGTTTGTTATGTTAGATCTGAGGATGAATCAGTGTCGGGGTTCATTTTTACAGGGATGGCTTTTCTAAGTAGAAAAATTTGTCTGTGGGCTATTGGGTAGCTCACAACATTGACACAGAGAGCAGAAACCAAGGCTTGGAGGTAGGCGAGAGCTAATGAGGTTGGGGGAGCTCAGCCGCGCGGTGGGTGGGTATGGTCTGGTTCCACCTCTGGCACCACGGCTATTGGACCTTAGTCACTCCTCCACTCTATTCTTGGATGCCGTAGCTTCTACTGTCTCTGAGAATAACTTATTAGTTACTCTTGTGTTTCTCTGGGTTAATCCTTGGGTCATTCCAAATTCCTAGCTCAAGGAAATACTCCATTGGCTAAGTATTATTTTTAATTTCCCTCAAGTTTGAATAATTGATTAGTCATCCAAAACTGGAAGAACACTTGGGAACTGATACACACACACACACACACACACACACAGAGAGAGAGAGAGAGAGAGAGAGAGAGAGAAACTTTCCACTACACTAGTCCCAGCCCAAACCTATTGAATTAAAATCTTGCAGGAAATGATGAGAATCAGCATGTTTAAACAAATACAGTCACTTCTGCCTTGATGTGACATAGCTGTTCCTAGAAATCACCACAGTATACAAAATAATATAAAGACCATGGGGGTTATGAAAAAAGCAGCACTCAAAAACTTGATTGGTGATACACTAAAAAAGTATAAGAAGCTAGTGAACACAGTAGTGCAGTTCGACATGTGTTAAATGGCTAAGAAATCCACAAACCCTGCATTAGAAATGTCCCTTTGTCCTGCAAAAGACCTGAGGTTTGCTTCTGAAGTGGGCGTTGGGAGGGTTGCAGCTTGTGTTATTGGTAAGTAATGGTCATCTGAAGCGGAGTAGGAGTTCTAATATGTTGTGCCTGAATTTGGTTCGTAACCCCTGCAGTGTAGTAAGGTAGCCAGTAGATGTTACAAGTGTGTCCTTGTGTGCATTCTGTGTATTCCCATGTAACTCGGTGCAGTGGGTGCAGTTTTCCATATTCACACGTGTTTCTCTGGATGAAGTCTCACCTGAACAAAAGTGATATCGGCATTATGCTCAGATGGTTACCTAACTGTATAACAATACTGTTGGGACAAAATCACACTTCAAAACAACTATTAGAGCAAAATCGCCGGTACTCCTATGTGATTCTTGGGTAAATCAAAGCATTAAAACTTCTAGGGTTTTGGATGTTCCCTGACTGTTCACGTGCCCTCCTGTTTAATACCCTCCATGAGGTAAGGTGCACGGTGCCCTAACTCCCTCATCTGGTGAGTGTAGATGTGGGAGAAGGGACATTTTCCCTTTTTCTCTTCCGCGTCTTAAGAGCTGACTTACAAATCTTCCCTGTGGACTTTTAAATCAGTGCACTCTCGTCTCTTAAAGGACTCACTTCCCCAGACTCCATGCCCTCAGTGCCCGATGACTTGGAGTTTCCTCTCTACCACCACGCATCATCTTCAGTAATTTTTTAACTTATTTGGTGGTGTCTCTGTTAACAGCTCGGTCCTACCCGACCGAAGAGCTGCTCTTTGCCCTCTTCACAGCCCTCCAGCCACCTCACTGCCTACGGTCTTGTTTATTGCGTGTCTCTGCGGCATATCAGTAAGCCTGCAGCAAGTTTGTGTCATTTTGTGTCATTTCACCTGGCTTTCTCTATCTCTCAGGTAAAATTAAAGCATGAAACCTGCATATTGTTTCACATTTGTCCTACCTTCTTTGACTACGTGCAAGATTCTAATGCAACCATGGGCCTCTGCATTGGCCCCGATTGCTTTGTTTCACCAAATGTAAATAAAAGCAGAATGCTAGGAACCAGCTGACACTAGAAATGCCGCAGCCTTACATTTTCTTCAAATGAAAAACCATACTAATGTCTTTTTAATACAAAGACTTTTCTTCTGTATTTTAGTCCTGGCTGCTGTGTTTTTAACTTTTCATTCTGCTGGGGAGATTAAAGCCCGAGGATCATTACGAGTCTTCTAAGAAGCCAAGGGACTGCAGTTAGATTAAAAGCTATTTATTCTGCACTTTGTATTTTCTTTGGTCCTTATTTTCAGATTGAACATAAGGTATCTGCAGCACAGATTGCTTTCAGAAAGATGAATTTGACTAAAAATCATACTATGCATTCATTCAATAAACATTTATTTTTGAATGCCTCCTATAATTCAGAGTCTCTTGCTAGTCCAGGGCACATAAAAATGAATGAGAAAAAGTTTTTGTCTTTAAGGAGCTGGAGTGGATTCCATGGTTCTGTGCCCATAAACCATCACCCCAGCTGCTTGGAATGTTAGTGGCTAACAGCTCTTAGCTAAGTCTCTCTTTGGACCTTGGCTGTATAACCAAAGACTGCCCCCTCACCCAGAGTCATGTTCCCTTCCCAGAAAGAAAACCCATTTAGTGACTGGTCAATATGGAATTCTTTCTTTTGCCCTAATTTAGGACAATTCTGAAGGGCCGTTCCAACTTTAGAGCTCTCCATAAGATTGGCTGAGGCTTTCTTTGTAATTATGTGAATTCACAGTTCAATTTTCCCTCTGGCCAAGGCTGCTTCCGTTACTCCCCACAAGTTTTGATCTTGAGAATAAAAAGTCCTCTCAGGGAAACCTCCTGCATGCATGTCTGTATTCCAGAATCTGATTCCTGGGGAACCTGCCTACAGTGAGAACTCACCATCTGGTTGGATGGGCCACAGCATTAGTCATTGTGATAATATTTTGAAATTACCCTAGTAGATGTCTATGTCATTAAGAGAAACACATTTAGCTCAGATTGGGGTAGAAGTGGGGTCACACCCAGATGAAAGGAGAAACTGTCACTTTGGGGAAATCTAATGTTTTATTTATTTATTTATTTATTTATTTATTTATTTATTTATTTATTTATTGAGAGACACAGCGTGAGCAGGGGAGGGTCAGAGAGAGAGGGAGACACAGAAACCAAAGACAGGCTCCAGGCTCTGAGTTAGCTGTCA
The DNA here is from genome assembly GCF_006229205.1 of Suricata suricatta. NCBI lineage: Eukaryota > Metazoa > Chordata > Mammalia > Carnivora > Herpestidae > Suricata > Suricata suricatta. The sequence goes on along the minus strand of NC_043703.1, from coordinate 49,192,191 downwards.
GCACAGAGCCCGAACCATGAGATCATGACCTGAGCCAAAGTCGGACACTTAACCGACTGAGCCATCCAAGTGCCCCACTTTGGGGAAATCATGATGTTTAAAGTAAGGCTCAAGGGAGGAGGCCACAGAGACAAGCTTCCGGAGTTGGTACTATTGTTATGGTTGCTATCTACTTCGGACCAAGGTGAAATATGTTTTTGAGTTTTCAATAGTATCAATTTTTTGGTCACTTAAAAAGACCGTAGTCTTTCTTGGGACAATTAATTACCTTTATATTATACATGAGGAGAGTCATTTAAAAATAGGCTCTGTTGGGGCGCCTGGGTGGCTCAGTCGGTTAAGCCTCTGACTTCGGCTCAGGTCAGATCTCACATTCGTGGGTTCGAGCCCCGCGTCAGGCTCTGTGCTGACAGCTAGCTCAGAGCCTGGAGCCTGCTTCTGGTTCTGTGTCTCCTTCTCTCTCTCTGACCCTTCCCCTCTCATGCTCTGTATCTCTCTGTATCAAAAATAAATAAAACATTTAAAAAAATAAAATAAAAAATAAAATAAATAAAAATAGGCTCTGTTTTGCTACAATTATATAGCAAATTGATGGTTTGGCCAGGCCATTTATTTAAAAGATGACTGAAAAGTAAAGATCTAGGGATAGTTCAAATTAGTTTATAAATTAACTCCCCCTGTTTGCAGCAGAATATGATTCTAGTTATCATATTCTCATGAACCCAGTCTGAAAATATTTTACGACATTCACATACATGATGTTTTCAATATCCCCAAGCTTTCCTTTTTCTATTCCTTCCTCTCCCTTAACATTGTTCTTTTGTCCTTTTCTTCTGACTTAAAGTTAACAGTTATCTACAAAAACTGTATACAACAAAAATGTAAATATTGGTAGTCTACCTGATCTTTTAGTTATTTCAAGTCAGACCTTTCAGCGGCCCTGGGTAGTTCATTTGGTTAAGTGTCCGACTCTTGGTTTTGGCTCATGTCATGGTCTCATGGCTTCATGTGTTTGAGCCCTGCATCAGGCTTTGTGCTGGCAGTGCAGAGCCTGCTTGAGATTCTCTCTCTCCCTCTCTCTGCCCCTCCCCAACTATTGCTGTATCTTTCAAAATAAATAAATACACTTAAAAGAATTTCAATAGCTGTATTGATAAGGCACATTATAAAATCACAAATGTGTTTACTTATTATAGTATGGCATATGACATCATTCATTCTCAAAATTATCTGTTTTTTATCCAATATTGTTCTCAGTATGGATGCATATGGCACAACACATATTCCAAACAAACTATTGTTCTTTTCCTTTCCATGCTTTCTTCTTTATCTAGGAAAGACTTTCTCAGTGGCTTTCGGAGCTTACAGGTATTTAATTAAATGTAGATTGTATGGTACATTAGTGACCATCAAACATTATGTCTTTCAGCAGGCAATTAAAAAGGGCAAAATTTTCTAAATGAATTTTTAAATACGTTCTTCCAATCATTAAGCACAGTTACCATGGCCATATTTTGTAAATTTAAAATACTGGAGTTCTCACAAGTATGCTTGTCACAGTCGGTTTTATTGATGATCTATCTGAGCTTCATTTCCTAGCTGAGAAACCTTGTCGGTCAATTTATTCCAACATAACACCGTTTGGTTGGGTGGTTATTAATCCTGTAATTGTTCACGGCATGCCAGGAATAATTCAGTTAATTATTACAATATGTCTTACTTTGCCATGCTTCTCTTTGTCAAAATACCCTTTGCATATATTGGAAGAAAAATCAGATGCTTATTTAAATACTAGACATAAAAATTGATTACTAACTAAAAATATAAAAGAGTGACATTTTTTTGTTTGCCCTCATAGAATATCTGCTGGCCTAAACGTGTTTTGATGAATTATAACCTCCTGATTTTAATTGATCCATCACCTCTATTTTTTTAAAAGAATTTGGAAGAAGGAATCATTTTAACTATTAGTTTCAATTAAGTGCCATAGTGTAACAATTCACCCTTAATCATATTAAAAAGAGAATTTTATTTTTTTCTGATCTAATATATGGAAATAGATCTAATGTCTACAGTTCCATTATGGTCATAAAATTAAATGTTGTGTAGTTAGGTAAAAAGTGTGATGATGTATATAATAACTTTCATGCACAGAATTAAATTCAGTTAAAGGTATTTGGGGTTGGATATGGCTGAATGGATTCTAGAATGTAAAAGCCCATCAATAAAACATAATAATGTATGGATTATTACATTCTAACACTCACAATAGGTTATTTTAGTTCACTATAGAAATGGAAAATGCAATATTCATTATGTAGTACTGTGCTTGCATTAAATCAAGTTCAGCAGAGGCCTCCCTAAAAGAAAGGAATATCACCACTGCTTTATAGTTAGCTTCTTTAGCCAACTCTAACTTACAATAAACAAATCACCAAGTGCTTGTTAACCAAATTAACATCCTCCTCTCAGGTCAAAGGCCCAACTGTATTAATTGGCTGTGGGCTAAAAGGACTCTGTAAAAACTGTAAGGCAAAGATGATTTCATTTCTGTTGATGGTGATGGGGGAGCACAGATACAAAATAATAAATAAAAGATGCATTCTATTTCATCCAATAAAATCACAGGCATTAAGGTGGAATCTAAGTTGTTAGCTAGAGATCACTTAATTTGGAGTCAGTTTTCCCCTAGATTTGCTGCATAGTTCTGTGAGTTTGAGCAAGTCATTAAATCCTAATTTACCTATAAAAATGGCATGCTAATACTTTGCACGTTGGACATAACAGTGGAATGATAAGTATAGGAGACCTCTTTCTAATGTCTGAGCACTGTAAACGATATTGAGATTCTAAATCTGTACCTAGACTATTTAGAAGTATACACCAGATATATAAGATATAAGATATATCAGGGATAAATGACATATTCGTTACCTCTGTTATGTATTCATTTTTCTGAAGTACTTCATAGGTTAACATATTTTATGATGTTTTTGGTATCATTGTGGTATAATAAAAAAATATATCTGGTCTTTGTCCTTGGTTCCTCACAGAGAGCCTGAAAAACCCATGGAATGTCTTAAGTGATGAGTGTCTTTTCTATGCTAATGAAATGACTCATCCTAGGCTTCTATAGCTTCAGGAACTGGGACCCTTCACCAGAAAGGCAAACCACATGATTACAGGGTCAGAATCTCCAGATAGGGGACAGGGACTAGAAATTGAGTTCCATCTTATGACCAGTGATTTAATCAATCATGCTTACTTAATGAAACCATACAGAGGTTCCATGGAGCTTCTAGATGGGTGACCCCAATGATGTACAGGGAAGGTGATGTACCGGACTCCTCTGAGAAAAGGCTGGGAAGCTCAACTTGCAGGGTCTCGCAGACCTTTCCCTTTGTGACTCTTCCTTATTTGGTTGTTCTGGAACTGTAAATTTTGTAATAGAACTATAATCATAAGTGCAGCATTCTCTTGAATTCTGGGAGGGAGTCTCGTGAATTTAAAGCTGAGGGGATCCTGGGGAACCCTAAATTTGTAACTGATCAGGGACAAGTATGGGATGCTTCAGAGACTGGAGGCTGGCATCTAAATGAAGGGGACTCTTGTGGAGAACGGAACCCTTAAATCTGTGGAGTTTGCCACAGGGTAATTAATGCCAGAATTGTACTGCAGTGTTGTACTTGGGTGGAATTGAAACATTTGTGACAGATAAAACAAAATATTTCTTCTAAACATGACAATATGATTGCAAATTGAACAAGAAGTCCCATAAAAATTACCACAGGAGAAATGTGTAAGATTCCATATTCAATTTTCAAGAGAATATAAGTTTTATACAGAACAAAATGTCCTGATAAAAGTCAGCTTAATTAAGGCACATAAAGGGCTATTTTAAAATTTGCAGATGTAGTTCTATTTTTTAAATCTATTGACTTTCAGGTGTGCCAAAATGTAAGGGACAATGTGGTGAAACATTCAACATGATTATACATCTGCTATAAAAGTCTAGAAATGCTGTAAAATACTTATAAAATACTGTAAGTATTTAAATGCAGGTTGATCTTTAAATAAAGTGATTAAAATTATCCAGAGAATAAAACTAAAACCCTGCAGGTGTCTTATTCAAAGGAGCATGAGAATGGTGGAAGGTCATTGGTTTAGGTAGTATGTGTGCTCCCCATGTAGAACCAAGGGAGAAAATGTGAAGCCCACAGGCTTGAGAGCTGGAACTCAGGTCACCATGCTGATAGCTGGATCCTTTGAGGGGCTTCCTGCTCAGTAAAAATGTATACTAAAAAGAGGAAAAAAAACCTTCTATTTTTTTCCTTTGGTAGCCTAGTTGATTTTGTAAATTGAATTCTACTCTTCCTGCATATATTAAAATATACTAATGGGCTAACAAGAATATAAAAAGAGGCCAAAAGTTAAATAAAGGCAGATCCTTTGGAGTAAAAAGAGCAGTGCAGTTGGGTTAGATCTTGAGGTTATTTGTCTCATGTGATGAAAAATGACATAGAACACCCTACAAAAGTATTCTAGTAGGGTACAACTGATAACCAATAAACTGACTCCTTATGGGACTCTGCTGAAGGAAAGGTACCTATCTTGAATCTTGGTGCTTAGCAGAGATGCGAAAAATTCCCTTTAAAATTTTGTATCTAAAATCTGGACCACTGTTGGATATGCAACTCAAATTCATGTCATATGGTAGGTCTGATAAAGTCAAGACAGATATCTGGCAGATTAAAAAAGGTCCTCTCTGGAGGAATTAACATTTCATACTAGGACTCATAATTTTCACAGATAAAATTTTAAGAAATATGAGGTGTCACTGAAAGATTGCACAACATTCAAAGGACCAAGTCATCATAGATTGCATTCAGTAGAAATAATAGCACCAGACAGTATTTTTTTCAGAATATTACATATATAATATGATTCTCTTAGCCTTCAAGCTGCCATAATGAAATAGACTGCATAGCTTATAAACTTCAGAAATTTATTTTTCACAGTCTGGAGGCTGGAAGTCCAAAACCAAGGCACTGGCAGTTTTGGTGTCTAGTGAAGGACAGTGCCTTTTGGCTGTGTTGTCACATGGTAGGAAGGACTAGGGAGCTCTGTGGAGTCTCTTTATAGAGCACTAATGCCATTGTGAAGTCTTTACCCTTATGACTTAATCACTTCACAAAGGCCCCATCTTGTATTACCATTGTCTTTGATGTTTGGGATTTCACATATGAATTTTGGGGGGACATAAACATTCAAACCATAGCAATGATCAAATAAATTTTTAAATAGATTGAACATAACACTATGGTGACTATTAAAATGGCTAAAAATATTTGAAGAACAACCATATAGAACTTGAGAAATAAAAATATAATGTATTAAATTCAAGAGTTAATGGGTAGTTTTATCAGCAATTTAGCCACAGCTGAATATAGTCAGTGAAAAAAGTTAATCTGAATACAGGCATAGAGAAATGAGCTAAAAAAAAGTTAAATATAAGGTAAGAGAAATGGTTGAATATTGCTTAGAAATTATGAAGGATTTATATCCTTAGATTCAAGATAGGATCTGAAACTGATGTCTACATTTATTTCAGTGAATTTGAAAAGTTCCAAAAAACGTGGAAGATATTTATAGCAGAAAAATAAAACAGATCATCTCCAAAGGAGTGAAATTTTGCTTGAAAAGTGAGTTCTCAATATTAATGAAAACCAGAAGACAGAAGATGCTTCTAATATGTTAAGCTAAAATAACTGCCCATCTACAATTGTGTACATAGTGAAAATATCTTTCAAAATGGTGATACAAAAAAAGATTCAGACAAATCTAAAAACTTTATCACTAATAGACTCACATTAATGGGAATTCTAATGCATGTGGTTTCCACAAAGTTAAAATGATTGCACATGCAAGCAAAAATTATGAGCGAAGAAAGTAGCAAATATATGGCTGAACAAGCATTGATTATAAGGAGCAAAAATGATAAAATTTGTGAAATTTTAGGAAGCATATGTAAAAACTATAAGACAATAATATTCCTAAACCATTATAACACTATATATTAACTACACTGGAATTAAAAGAAAAAATAAATGAACAAAGGAATAAAAAAGGGACACAAACCAAAAAATGGATTCTTAACTATAGAGAATAAACAGAGGGTTACCAGAGGGGAAGTGAGTGGGGGGATGGATGAAATAGGTGAAAAGGATTATGAGGGCAAATGGACAGCTCAGTCGGTTAAGCGGCCTACTTCAGCTCAGGTCATGATCTTGTGGTTCGTGAGCTCAAGCCCCACAACCGGCTCTATGCTGACAGCTCAGAGCCTGGAACCTGCTTCAGATTCTATTTCTCCTTCTCTCTCTGCCCTTCTCCTGCTCATGCTCTGTCTCTCCCTCTCTCTTAAAAATAAATAAACATTAAAAAAAAGAGTACACTTATGATGAGCACTGAGTAATGCATAGAATTATTGAATCACTATATTGTACACCTGAAACTAATATAACACTGTATGTTAACTATATGGGAATTAAAATTTAAAAAACTTAATAAAAAGGAGACAATTAAAATCCATAAGTTGGGAGAGGAATGACTGATGTTAAAGTTTTCTAAGTACCTTACACTGGAGGAGGGTAATGATATTGATTAAGTTTATATATTAGTAAATGTGAAATAGAATATATAACTTCTGAAGTAGTAGAGGGAAAATTATGGCATAAGAAATACCTTTGCTCTGATTAAGAAGCAATCTTTTAGCAGACACTGGTATAAAATTACATGTTTTTCTTTTTAAGATTAGAACTTGGGAGAAATAAAAAAAGAAGAAAAATCTGATGACTAACTCAGGGTGATGACAAAGAGGTTTGTCAGGTCTGTCTCAGGTCTGAGTAAATATACAAAGCTGGAAGTTTTCCCTGAGAATTTGTAACTATGGGAATGTATTTCATATATTTATATTACTTGCATGATCCAGGAGTCTACTATTCAGGGTGTTATCATTAAGATTGACCTTCAGCTAGTAAACCACTTTGGGGACTAGTTGAAACATGAAAAATTTATCTGCATACATGCTGCCTCAACTCAAGTTGCACAATATCAGGGATGGTGAGCTCACAATACAGACTTATAAGTACATGAGAAAGAAATACATACCAGATAAAACTCAGCTGAAACAATGAATAGCAGAAATAGTAAAAATTATAAAATAATTTGAGAATATTTAAAACAGTATGATAAAAGTCACTGAAGACAGGAGTGACATAAGCAGGATGACAAAATGGGTAGCCCTATACCTGCTAACCAAGAATACTATATCTATATCTCCTTCAAATATGAAGGAGAAATAAGGACCTTCCCATATAAACATAAGTGACAGAAGTTTATTATGACTAGAACTGCCTTAAAGAATTGCTAAAGGGTGTCCTTCACATTGAAATAAAATGCAACTAGAAAGCAACATGAAACATGATAATATAAAGATCTTTGATAAAGGAAAATGTATACATTTTAGACAAATGCAAATGTGGCATCCTATGATACTGTAATGGTTGTACATAAATCCTGTTTAATTGAAGCATAGAATTAAAAATTAAAAGCACAAAATAATAACCATAAAACTATGTTAATGGATACACATTATTAAACAATTATTTTTGATGTCAATAAAAATGGGGACAGTGTAAAAGAGTTTATATATGTGATTAAAATTATTAGTTTAAAACAATTTACAAAATGGCAATAGTAAGTCTTTCTCTGTGGGTAATTACTTTAAGTGTAAATGGATCAAATTTCCCAATCAAGAGACACACAGTGACTGAATAGATAAAAGACAAAATCAAACTAAATAATATCTTCAAGAGTCTCACTTTAGATGCAGGGACATGTATAAGCTGAAAATCAAAGAATGGTAAAATATATTCCATGCAAATAGTAACCAAAAACAGGAGGGTGGCCTGACTTACTTATATCAGACAAGATAGACTTTAAATTAAAAAAAAATGTTATGGGAGAAAAAGAAAATTTTCTAAAACATTATCAATTCTCTAAGAAGATAGAACAATTATAAATGAATATGCATCTAATAAGAGAACCTCCATATATGTGAAATGAACATTGATAGAATCAAAGGGATAAATAGACAGGCATATAATGATAGTAGGAGATCTTAACACCTAATTTTCAACTATGGATGTATCAGCTAGACGGAAGATCAGTAAGAAAACAGGACTTGAGCCAACACTGTGGACCAATTGGACTTAGACATATGCAGAACATACATTCTTCTCAAATAAACATGGGACATTCCCCAGGAGAGATCACATGTTTGCCACAAAGCAAGTTTTACATTTAAGAAGACTGAAATCATATCAGGTCTTTTTCAACTTCAATGCAATGAAATTAGAAACTCTAGCAAAAGAAAAACTGAAAAATTCACCAGTGTGTGAAAATTAAAAAACATGCTCTTGAAAAACTAATGAGCCAAAAAGAAATCATGAGAGAAATAGAAAATATAATGAGACAAATGAAGATGAAAACAATATACTAAAACTTATGAGATGTAGCAAAAGCAATACTGAGAGGGAAATTTATAGTGATAAATAACTACTTAAAAGAAAAGAAAGGTCTCAGATCAAAATCCTGACTTTATACCTCAAGAACTAAAAAAAAGAATAACAAAGTGAACCAAAAGTTTGCATAAAGAAGGAAATAATAAAATGACAATAACGGAAGTAAACACAACAGAAAACAGAAAAACAAAAGAAAAAAGACAAAATATTTGTTATTTTTATTTATTTATTTATTTATTTATTTTAATTTAAAAATTTTATTTATTTTTATTTTTTTT
>NC_043703.1:49113702-49183231 GCF_006229205.1 Suricata suricatta | reverse complement strand
TCACTTTTAGAGAGCTCGTTGAGCACGGCTTGCTGTGCCTCTGAATATTTTATTTCCCTACTCAGCAGTATTTGGGTCTCGCTGTCATGCACACTTTGGCTTGTTTCTTGGTGTAGCCCTAAGAAGGAAAACAGACAGACAAACACAGAGGGAACAGTAACACACAAACGCACAGACAAATCAAACAAACAAACACATTAAAAGGGGGAAAGAAAATAAAGAGAGTGGGGAGGAAAGACGAAAAGTGGAGAAGAAAAGAAAAAGAAAAAAAGAAGGAAAAAAAATAAAGGGGGGCAGAGACAACAAAGGACAGTGGACAGTCTAAAAGTGTATGACCAGTTGAGGGGAGAGGTAGGGATGAGATATAGGAGAATATATCTGGATTGCAAGAAGGTTATAAGAAAAAAAAAGGGAAAAAGGAGGAAGGAAAATAAGGAATAAAAATTTTTTAAAAATTTAACTAAAAAAAAGTAATAATAATAGAAAATACGTACAGAAAAAGGCGACTAGAAAAAAAAGAAGAAAAAAAAAGAAAAAACTTATAAAAAAAGCAAAAAAAAACCCAAACCCTAAGAAAACCAGCAGCTCCCTCTCGTGGATAGGCGTGGTTTGATGTGGTAGGTCTTTGAGGCTGCTCTCAGAGGCTCCGCCTTGGTGTTTGCGGAGATTAGATAGGCAGGCAGCACACCAAGTTCTGTTGAACAAGAAGTGTAGGCCACTCTAATGAGTCCGATCTCCTTTTGCCGCGGTTGAGCAGAGTTGTATTTTCCAGGCCTGCCTCGGTTCAAAGTTCCAGTCCATGCACTCTTTATGCTACCACAGATGGTGTTTTTGTTTTGGTTGCTGGCTTCTTAGAGGGAGTAATCGGTTTGTCTTGGCTCAGGCTGGGATTTCGGCTGACCCTGCCTGAAGCAAGATGCGCAGCAGGAGGTGAAGTGCGCACCTTCTCAGACCCAACCCCCAGCGGGGATCATGTTAGCGTTGGGGGAGGAATGAGTGCGCAGCTGTTGCCTGAGGTGGCGCCGGGAGCTGCTGGAAATGAGCTGGGAGCTCCTGTAGCCTGTGCGCTCCCACCCAGGTCTCCACTGCCACCAATTCTCTGCAGGGATCACGCAGAGGTGGGGCTATTTTTTCCCTGTTGTCACCCGGGATTCAGGTTTTACGGGGCCAATGCTGGGGGCAAGATGCGCCGTGGAAATGAGGTGCGTGCTCCCACTCCCAAAACCGAGGTTGAAGTGAGCACTCCTATCACCGCGTGGCAGCGGTCGCCGACTCCTCGCCAAGATGGCGCCAGGCTGGAAGCTGTTCCTTCCCTTGCGTGCCACCTGGGTTCGGGATTTAGGCTACCCAGCAGGTATCTATGGAGTGAGCTTCTCTCTCCAAGCACAGTTAAGTGTTCTTTACCTCTTCCCCAGAGACAGTACTATGAGCATGTTCAGTCTCTCTGTCTCTTCCCTTTGTCTCTTGGGCTCCGCGTGCTTGCCCTGTGTTGGGCTGGGGCTCCCACCTCCCCTGCCCGTACTGGGCTGGCCCGTTTTCCAATCTCCCCAGTTCGCACTCACTCACTCAGGTATCCTTCAGGTTCTCTTCCTTCTGGAGTCCATATTTTCTCCTTCCGCTCTTACAGATGAGAGCAATGTCCTTCTCAGTTCGATCGATGGGACAGACGAAGTTTACAGAGCTCCCTTCCTCTCCACCATCTTGGCTCCTCAATATTTGTTATTTTTAAAGATCAGCAAAATTTACATAACCTTAACTATACCAAGAAATAAAGAGAGAAGTTTAAAATAAAAAAGAAATCAGAAATAAGAGAAGAGATTTTACAATGGATGCCACAGAACTAAAAGGAACTTAACAGACTATTAGGAACAAATATACTATAACGAGGTAGATAAATTTCTAGAAACATACAATTCACCAAGACAACCTCATGAGTAAAAAAAAGTCTCAATAGACCTATAACCAGTAAAAGAGATTGATGGAATAAGAATCAAAACATCTCACAACATAAAACAACCTAGAACCAGATGGTTTTGTTGAAGAGACTTTTCTTTTTCTATTGTGTAGCTTTGGGACTCTTGTCAATCATGATCACATGTACTATACACTTACAGATGGCTAAGATTGTAAATTTTATGTTATATGTTTACCACAATAAAGAAAAGTAATTGAAGACATAACTGAAAGAATAAGAAAGAATAAGAATCTAAAAAGAATAATTCAAGTGTAGAATAATAGATCAGTAAAAGACCACACCGAACTTTTAAACTAGAGAATATTGTCATTGAAATTTAAAATAGAAAAGTGGGTTAAACAGAAGATTATATTGAACTGATGAGTGAATTAGTAAACTGGAAAACGCTGTAGAAGTTACACAGAATACAGAAGATTGAGATGCAGAGATGGAAAATATTAACAGTTCAGAGATGTGGAGGAGATAACAAGATGTTTATCAAATGTCTGACCTAGTTCCTGAATGAGCAGTAGCAGGGATGAGAAAAGTGCAAGACTTCAAGAGATAAATTTTTAGAAAATTGCTAAAGACATGATACTCAAATTTAGGAAATACAAAGAACTCTAAGTGGATTAAAGATGAGTAAATTCACACCCAGACACAAGTTATTTAGATTGTATAACCCTACAGGCAAAATAAAGGTCCTTTGAGAAAAGAAAAAAAAAGAAAAAAGATCTTAAAACGAAGCAAAGAGATCTGCAAAGAAATAACTTATTTATCTAAAAAGGAAAATTAGAAGTCATAGAAAATTTAAGGTCTTCAAAGGACTAACATAAATTAAAAAGTGAACGTAAAATAAGTTATAGAATTCAAGAGTAGAATTGAACAAGGCCTATTTTAATGTAATTCCTTCTGATTTTCAAAAGATGCCATTAAGTAAGTGAAAAGGCAAGCCACAGATGAATACTTATGCATATACTAATAAAGGACTTACATCCAAAATAGGTAAAGAATTCCTACAAATACACAAGTGAAAAACAGACAACACACTAGAATAAGAAAAAAAAAAAAACCAAATTTCCTTCAAAGGCATGCAACCAAAGAAGGTGGCCAATGGGCCAATTAACTTATGAAAACATGTTCATAGATACAAAAATCATTACTGAAATTCAAATTAAAACCACAATGCACAGCCATCAAAACAGTTAAAATAAAAAACAAAATCTGGCCTGTCAGAGAATTTGTTGATCAATTAGAAAACCCTGGGGGCGCCTGGGTGGCTCAGTCGGTTAAGCAGCAGGCTTCGGCTCAGGTCATGATCTCACGGTTTATGAGTTGGAGCCCCGCGTCGGGCTCTGTGGTGACAGCTCAGAGCCTGGAGCCTGCTTCAGATTCTATGTCTCCCTCTCTCTCTGACCCTCCCCTGCTCGCACTGCCTCTATCTCTCAAAAAAAAAAATCCATAAAAAAATTAAAAAAAAAAAACCCAATTAGAACACCCTGTAGAGGAAATCAAATGAGTGAAAAACTATCTATTATCTAGAGGACACTCCTATAAGTCATTTGACTCTAGGTTTTGTTTGTCTTGAAGCTATTTTACAACACTGCACCTTCTACATCAGGCAGGCTCTTTCTGGTTATCTGATTCTATCTCTGTTTATTATCTTTGAGCTATTTTCCACGCTACATGAAAATGTTTTTCTTTAGATTCTCCTTCAACCTTATTATAACATTGGCTTATTCTCTCTCTGGATATGTTAAATAAAATGTTTAATGTGTTCATTTTTCTATCTGTATGAGGTCACAATTTTATCCTATTTTGAGTATTGTCTTTTGATCTGTGACACTTCTGGGGGAAGTATGAAATGATAAAATTGGCAGTATTACATAAAGTGAACATATTCATATTATATATGCATGTGTGTGTGTGTGTATATATATATATATATGAAGAATATGTACATATGAGCATCAAAGAGAGATGCAAAAATGTTCATGTTGAGCTTTATTTGTGGTACCTTATGACTGGAAACAATTCAAATATTTACAATAAGACAATGGTGAAACAAATTGTATTATAATTAGCCAATGAAATGTAGGTGTCAATGATAATTAAAATGAACAACAATAAAAGAAACCCTCTATAAAACATAAATGGATATTATAATCATAACACGGAATCAAAGAAGCCCAAACGATTCCACTTATTTAAAGTTAAAAAACAGGGCGATCGAATCTATGGTGTTAGAAGTAATTACCCATTGATGACTACAGTTGCTTGGGGCCAGGGGAGTAATAACTGAAATGGGGCATGAGGAGAGATTTGGGGGCGGTAGCAATGATCTACTCCTTGCCCTGGTATCTGTTATACTGACATGTTCACTGAACAAAAATTTACCAAGCTTCATGTTTTTGTTTCCATGCATTTCCAAACATGTTGTACTCCGACTAAATAGTGTATATATTTGTGTATATAATACATATATATGTTAAAAAGTGGATAAAATTAAAATATTTTCAGACAAAAGTATATTAACCAGAGGCTTTAGCTGAAAAATGTAGTAAAATATATATATCAGCAAGAAGAACATTGTACTTGGAAGGTATGAGTTGCAAGAAACAATAGTGGACAATTATCTTTAACATGAAGGCTAAGTATTGGACAGTGGTGTTCAGATTATGAGAGTATAAACATGGCAAAGCTAAAATACAGAGTAATAATAGCATATATGACAGAAGGAAGTTATGAGAATTAAATTTATCCTTGGGTTAAGTTACAGGCTCCACCCCAGTGCACTGGTTTGTTGCTCTTGACCTTACATTCACAATCCTATTTGTGCTCTCTGCTCCACTGAACCTCTTTTGCTTCCCAGGTTCCTCCCTCAGGCCGTATCAGTTAACTCCCTTGCACTGTTAGCCCCCAGGATCCACATCAGTGTCAAGCCCCAGATTCTCTGTTCCTTTCTCAAAGAGGTGTGTCAGAAACAGGATAGTTATGAATACTGACTTCTGTGCAGTTCCGAAAACCCACCATGCTCTCCGCAATTTCCCTCTTGAGCATTGGCACTGATTTTGTGTTCCTCTAAGAGTGCCAGGAAACACTTTCGGGTTATACAAATTTAACCATCCAAGCAGCTGCTGCTTCAGAGCGCTTTACTTCGTTGTTTTCTCTCTTGTCGTCATCGTTGCTGTTACTCACCTCTCATAGCTCCTGTCAATTAAGGTGCAGATGATAAATGGACAATGAGTGAGTCTATGTAGGCCAAAGAAGATTTTCTTTGTTCTTGGAAGGAGACTTACTCTGCTAAAGTTTGCTCTGCTCAAATCAGTGGCACAGCAAAATCACTGAAGCATTCTCTGGAGGAGTTGAGGGTTCTCTATTCTGCATGGGCTGCTTTTGAGTTATTGATATGGTGCGACAGGACAGGTGGTTGAGAATTTCTTGATATCATTCATTAAGGCATATATCCTTGTACTTTCTGGGGAATATTGGAAGCCGTATGTGAATAATTCTTGGACTTTTCAGTCAATTTGCCTCATATGTGTTGCTGCTCCATCCATTCATGCAGATATCAAAAATTGTCTCGAAAATTATTCTGAGAATTCTTAGCTGCACTCAAGGTTAGGTTTTGAGATGAAAAACGTGTTTGTTTTGTGGGGATCTTCATTGAAATGTGAATGCATTATTGCCTTGAATCTATCCTGAGAGTAAACATTGAATTAAATCATGCAAAATTTCTATTTGACCATTTTGATCTATAAAAACAGGAATTCCATATATAGTAAAAGCAAATATATGCTTATTAATGTTTTACTCACAAAATGATTTCATAGTGTCACAACAACTTATATTTTGTTTACATATCCCTGAAGCACATTTCTAACATTATTTTTCAGAGGGTAGCAGCCAATTTTCAGGTGGGGAGACTCTCTGTGGTATGAATTTAACTGAGAGAGAAACAAACTGAGAGAAAGCTTTATAAAAATTTTCTTGCATGAATTTTGAAAGTTCTATTTATTGTCCTTATGTCTTGACAGATAGGAAAGACGGAGACTTGTCTATTTTCTTTCACTTTGAATCATTAGCACCCAGAAGAGCCCAGAACTAGTAGAAAGTCAATCAATATTAGCATGGATACACAAATGAATGCTTTTATTTTTTCATAGCAGTGACTCTGGAAGATGAGAAAAGAAACTTATTAATTGAGCACCACCATATTCTAGGCTCTGTTTACTTTTTAATATCTATTAGAAGTCCTTATCACAAAAGCAATATATGTTTGTTATAAACAACTTCAAACATTCCAGAAAGATGTAGCAGAAAATGAAAGTCCATCACATCTGGTTCCCAAGGTAACCACTATTTACATGTTGTAGATATTCCTCTGGCTTTTTTAGATTATGTATGTTCATACACTATACATTCGAAGTCTTCCTGAAAACCCAAATCCAGCCATTGACTTGGGCTTAGTATTGCCTTGCTCTTTCATCATTGGAGTCTTTTTCTCTTTGCCCAACAGTGAAGTTCAACTCCTTCTTCTCAGAAATGATGTAAAGGCTTATAAATAAGATCCAGAGACTTGGTTCTCTCATCCTCACATCCCTAAGAGGAGGCATTTTAAACCATATCCTTAGTGAAGAAGCTCAGGGCGATTAAGGCTCTTGCCAGAGGTCACCTAATTCTTTGAACTCTGGGCTTGCTTCACTAAAGTAACTTGTGGATCATGGATTTGGGCTTGTCTTTTTTACAGAATAGCAAAATCCACAATAAAAACAACTTAGGTGCTCTAGACATCCAGAGTTAGTATTATTTTATCCATGTGCATGGAATGGTTGAGTGAAGTTTGTTTTTAAAGTTTGTTTCACATTTGTTGTAAGCTGAGAGCAGTGTTTGAATTTGAATTCAAATGTCAACACTTTAGTTTCATTAAAAATGATCAAACAAAGAGAAAACCCACATGGTCCAGTTTGGTGGGATAAAGGCAGCATCTGGAACCACTAGAATAGAAATATGTATATTTATTTGAAAACTTATGTCACAGTCACATAAGTTAAATTATTAAAATTTATCTTCAGAGAAGAAAACTTTAAATTGTATGAAAAGATACATCATAAAATAAAGTAATAAAGTAATTGGATTGAAGAGGTAAAGGACATAAAGATTTATCTAGAGACCAGAGCTTTGCAATTTCCCCTCTAACTGGTCAAAGTTTTATTTCTGTCTTCTTAAAGGAACATCTGAATTCCCTCTTAACAACCTTCACGTACAAAATGTTAAAACATTTATTTGTAAATAAAAAGAACCTTGTTTGCTTTTGCACATTTTAGAAATGCCATTAATGCCTGGGTATCTCCTTGGAGGTGAGAGCTAGTTTGATAAAA
The DNA here is from genome assembly GCF_006229205.1 of Suricata suricatta. NCBI lineage: Eukaryota > Metazoa > Chordata > Mammalia > Carnivora > Herpestidae > Suricata > Suricata suricatta. Next base: position 49,175,896 of record NC_043703.1, on the reverse strand, counting down.
GAAAGGATACCTGAGGCCATTACCAAAGAAAAATGGTGACTCATTCGAAACCATTAGAAACAGAAAGTGCAGGAGGCCGCCTAATCATTTGTCTTACAAACAGAGCGTATGTTCACATACCGGTGTCCCATAAACCTGAAGGCATCAACTGCATTTGTCACGAACTCCAACCCCATATTTGTTTTCAATCATTTTTAACCCGAGAGGCCTGGATGATACAAACCCAATTTAAAGGCTAACAACATTGTCTTCCCCTCTCTGTATTGCAACGAGTTATGAACCTCATATAACGAGGGAGCCTTTACTATCTCTCTGATCCTGCAGCTCTTATTTGTCTCAGCTTTTCAATTATAGTCCAACAACCAGTGTGCCAAAGATTCAGGTGTGTTCACGACACCCGGTTTGTAGACTCGTTTTGTGTATCCCCCTTGTCTAACTTGTGCTGTGGCCATTTTTATTTTCTTTGGTGCAAAAAGAAACCACAAGTGATGGGCCAGACATAAAAGGAATATGTCCGGATTGGTAATGGGCTCAAAGGGAAGCATAGCAGGAGACGCTGGGCGTGGATTTTGCAGATAGAAAGGCCTCCCAGAAGTCCAGACCCGGGCAGGTTTCCAGTCTCTCAGCATCTCAGTTTTATTTTCTCTAAAAGGAGGATACAACACGTATCCCATGGTGCTGTTGTGGGGATTAAATCAGAGAATATAACACACAACATAACTGTGTCGCATGTGTGGATTCCCTTCTCCTCCACGGATGTCGATTTGCTTGGCTTCCGCTTGACAAAAATAGTGTTGACCTTTTCCTTTTCCTGAAAGGGTTATGGATTTAGAATCTCCTGGATTTTAGCCTACCAGGTTTTTATGCTTGCCAAAGTAAATTATAGAGATAGTTTGGCTCTATCTCGAAGATAGAGCACTAAGAAATTCGGTCCATCGCTGTCATTTTCCTCTCAGATTCCTCTCATCTGTCACAACACAGTAGTTATGAAAAATGAAACCATAAATTCAATTTAGAGGGCAATTTGCAGCTAATCTTTGGAGTAATTCCAGTGTGAATAATGCAGCAATTTGGATGCATGGTCAGTCAATTCAGCCCTGATTTATTAGTATTTAAGAAATCTTTCTTTCATTAATGATAATTACTAAACAAGAGAAAATAGTTTCTCCAAAATTATCTACCTTCATATCACTGCTTCCAGTTCTGAAAGATGGCTACATTGTTTGTTGAAATTATGTTGACAAATACAAGCTTTTGTGTTGTTATTTAAGACACAAGATGTGTTTAGATTTTGCTCAAGAATTCTTTCCAGGTCTTGAGTGAACTGCTCAACCCTAGGTTATAACTGCCTTTTTTCTCTCATATCTCTCCCATTAGAGTTAGCATTTTGAATATCTCAGCAGAAGAACCCTGGGATTTACTATTGATTTCCTACACTCCTTACACCTTGAAGGATGTATTAAAATCTAGCTGCAAAAAGAATGACATTTTTGTTCATGTCTAAGAGTCGAGTTTATCTGAGATTTTTTCCTAGTTATTAAAACTCTGCATTCTGACACGTCCAATATACTCTGAGTCAGTGAACTTACAAGCATATGTTTAAATAGAAGGTAATATCACATTAAAATCTATAAAGAGGTATTTTCAGAAAATGTTTGCAGTCCTTTTCTGTGTTGTGTTTTATTGCATGGGCTTTAACTGTTATGTGTTTAACTATAGAAACAGGTATTTCAAAACAAAGCAAAACAAAACAGAGATGTAATGTCTTCTCTTAAAAAGGCTTTTTTTTTTTGCTTCATCAAAAAAAAGAGCTTCTTTCATATTCATTGTCTCTTCTCCATTTAGTCATCTAAAACTCAGGGCCATGAATTGTCCAGATTTTGTATTATTCCATTAAACAGGGACAGTACTTGCTGTCCTTGACATAGAAACTCCTCTTCAGTCTTGGCATTTAAATGAAGTAAACAAAACGTGAGATATGGCCTCCTGGGTTTTGTGGTTAGCCACGACTCACCTGTGACATAGGTGTTATATAATGATGCAAAGACAGAGGTCAGAGGGCTATACTTGAAAGATGCCATTGTAGTGCTGGCCAATAGCTTTCTAGATACTATAGTGTTCCATTGTATGCAATGTAATTTAAATTGCACACTTGTCAATTTTACCATGAAGTATACCCAGAGGGTATATATTGTAACCTTTTATACGTAGTAGGTATTCAATAAATACTGAGCATAATCAAGACGTTGAAGGGAGAGAGCAGATTAACACTGTTCTTACAGTCTGACTTTAAATCACATGAATTGATAGTTCTAGGTGCAGGTAGTATCTGTTGCAACCGAAAATAAACAACAACAACAACAACAACAAAAGCAAAAAACAAACAAAAAATGCAAACAGTTCTAGGGCAGTTGTGGCATCTATTAAGCTCAATAGCAGAGGGTAGGTATGCTTCCCCTTTGTAAGAATCTTACTCTTGAGTGTAGATTCAAAACTCTCTAAAGGGATAGAAGACCCTTAAACTTGAACTCTGCACCCATTTGTTTGTTTGCTATGTTGCTGCAATTCTTTCTTGGTTGTCTCTTGATTCTCTTTTTAAATTAAATTGATTAATATAATTCATGTTAATATATTGATTGATTAATTAAAATTCCAATTAGTTAACATACAGTTAACATACTTTGGTTTCAGAAGTAGGATTCAGTGATTCATCACTTATATATAATACAGTGCTCATCACATGTGTCCTCCTTAATACCCATCACCCATTTAGCGCATCACCTCCCCGCTTCCCTCCATCAAACCCTCAGTTTGTCCTCTATCCTTATGAGTTTCTTGTGATTTGTTTCCCTCTCTTCTCTTCTTGGGGTTGATGTTAAACCTAGAGCAGTGAGGAGAGGAGAATGTACCTCTACATGTCTGTCTTCAGCAGTACCTTAGCCTCAGCTCTGCCATTTCTCACCTGCCAGGAGTTAAAGGTCAATTCGTTAATTGGATCAGGGGTTCCACCCTGTCTTCATCTCCTCCTCCAAATAGCACAGCTTTAAAAAGAAAATCCCCCATCCATAATGGTATCTATACTCTCTCCACTTTCATATTGTGAAGATGACATGATATTCTGCCAGAAACCATTTTTTTTGAAATGCTGACTCAACTATACCTAATTATTTGCATGGCTGTTTTAAATTTTAATTTAGAATTTTTTTCTCTGTTTAGAAAGGAAGCACAGCTTGGTTGTTTTAATTTTCTATCACCCACCCCCCCCCAAAAAAAAACCCCACTGGTAGCTGAAAACTTAAGAAATTTACACTTTCCTTTTCATTATATCAGAAGAAAATACTTCTTCTTAGGCTTTCAACTATACAAGACTGTACTCCCTACTGCACCTGAGAATGAAGATGCCCAATCAGGACAGGGAATGTTGGAGGTGGACATTTCTTGGCCAATCAGAGCATTGGTAAGTCTTCAAATTTGGTCCAGCCACCTCAAAGGTGCCTTCTCTTTTCGGGAGCTGTGTAAAACTGGTATGTCTTTGTTCTCTTGAGCCTACCTGGTATTTTCATTAACTTAAATATTTGGGTATCTGAGTAACTTTGTGAAGCATTATTTACCTTATTACAACCCTGTTGGCTTATTTTATTTAATTATTTTATCTTTAAAGTGGGGCTTAACATGTCTGCTTATTTGATTAGCTAAGTTTAGATCTTTTAAAGGGAGAATGGTTGTTTGTTTAGTGTAACTAAAGTAGTGTTTTTTGTTTGGATGGTTTTGTTTGTTTGTTTTTGCTTTTTGTTTTCCCCCCCTTGCCTATTCTAGTGGGTGTGTTAAATGCAAACCAGTTCAAAATGTTCATATTGCATCTCAGGCTTAATTTCTCTTAGCCTTTTAGAGAAAATACATAATATTTGCATTTCTTCCAGAAAAAGCCGGTCCCTTTGTGCTGTTTCCAAACATACCCTTTAGTCAGAGCTAAGTAGGTCATGAGTTTTGTTATGCTTTTATCATTGTATTTACACGTGTTTAATTTTCTGATTTCCTTTCTAAACTTTGAGTTTATAAATGGTATAATTTGGGGGCACTAAGAATTTTTATAGTGTGTGATACATAGTAGGTAATCAATGGATTCGAGTTTCAATTTTGTGAGTATAATAGCTTCCAGGTGATACTTATAGGGAACCTTTCTATTCAAAGTGTGCTGTGTGGTCTGTCCCTCAGGAAGAGTAACATCTTCTGGGAGCTGGTTACAAATGCAGAGTGGCAAGCCCCACCCCAGACCTACTGAATCAGAATGTGCATTTTTACCGGGGTATTCAAGTGATTTCTCAAAGTTGTAGCAACACAGATAAATATCTGTAAGTCAGTGATTCTACAAATGTGGACCCTTAACCAGCAGTATTAACATCACCTGGGAACAAGTGATTTCTTTAACGTTGTAGCAACAATGCTAGAGATCTGTGAGTCAGTGGTTCCACAAATGTGGACCCTTAACCAGCAGTATTAACATCACCTGGGAATGTTAACGGGGCAAGTGCTCGGATTTAAGCTCAGCTGTACTGAATTAGAGACTGATGGGGGCAAAGCAAGATCTTTGGATGCTGCTGTTGCACGCTAAAGTTTGAGTTTAAAAATACCATCCTCTTTCCCAACTTTCTCTGGAAAAATACAGAAAATCAATACCAGCTGTGAAATATAATTAATGAAAAGTAAACTCATGACCTCAATTATATGAATGACTAAAATATTTATTTACTTTACATAGCAACTATTGAATCTGGTCAATAAAGTCATTGATATAAATTTGAGAGTGGAAACAGAATTATAGGAATAACATTTATAAACACACGTATTAATTTATTTTAACTCAGAAGTACTTTCAGAACTTTACAGTTGGAAGTAATATTTATTATTTTAGTCCAGGCTGTTAATTTAACCACTTGAGAATATGGAGGCTGAAACAATTGAAATGATATGCCACAGATGGATGAAAGCTCTAACATCCAGGTCATTGATTTCTTCAGTTTATCATTTTGCCTGTGTGTTAAGTTTATATTTTTCTATCCATTGTATTTTTTTCTGAGTGGAGCTATCACTTCTATAAAAACATTATAAATGGATGGAATTTGGAGACTTTGTATAGCAGGTCCCTTATTTTACAGACAAGGATACTGAGATATGAATGCTTTCATACTGCTGTATGGCTGGGATATTCTTAGCAAAATAAATAAGCTATAAATATAGAGAATAATATATAAATAAAATATTTTTTCTAGATCATTCATTCCTCATATTTCAAGGGCATTAGAGCTAGAGCTGCTTCTCTTTTATTGTGGAACCATCTGCTGTCATTCAAGGGATAATAAAATCTATTGCCCCTGGAGCCAAATGCTTGCTTTACTCCTTTTCTTTCCAGTCAGAATTTGTTTACTTTATGAAGATAAAGTCTTTTTCTTTCTCCTGTGGAGGGTGGCAGCTGAGAGGACAGCATGTAGCTTACATAAACTCCTAGAGTCATCATTTTGGGGTTCTTTTCCTGTGGTGGGGAAACAAACAAAAACCCTGTAGTATGCATAGGATGTATCTGGTTCTTTTTTTTCATTGCCCCGAAGGGGAAAAGTGGGGCATAAGAAATCAATGTGCTTACTGCACTATTCCTGACCCAGAGACCTTGTGTTTTCTTTCAGAGTAGTATAAATAAACATATATATTAAACATGCGTCAGAATGCTCACAGAAGTGAAGTGACCAACCTGCAACTTGGTTTAAAAATGCTATGAAATGGGGAAGCTGTCTTTCTCTTCTTCCTGTTGTGTTTCTAGGCTCATTCTATTGTCATTTTGTTTTGGGCTTGACAAAGTAGGTAAACAGTTAAATAAATATTCAAATTATTGGAATCATGCAGTCAAAAATCCTGCTTAGTTTAGGAGAAATAGCATTTTACTTCATTTAAGCAATTAAGGAATTTCAAATTAACTTGTTGAATGTAAAGTTTAGGCCGACCTAGGTTTTTCCCCTCATCTCTGCCACTCTGACTCCTAAGCCTGTTTGTTTATGTGTAAAAAGTGGGTAATAACATTTACCTTAAAAAAAACATTTTAAGAATCAAATGAGACAGTAAATGGAAAATAGTGTCTGGTACATTGTATCTTAATTCTAGTTTTTCTCTCAAATAATTTCAAATAAAATAATTGAGTGCCAAAATGGTTTCCCAAGAGTCTTAGAATAAGGAGAGAATTGAAGCAAATCTTGGGCTTGTGGTTCATTGTTGTTTTCCTGTAATGGTCTTTCTTTCAATATATCACATGAACATTACCAGCCAAGCCCTCCTTTGAATTTGCAAGGGAGGAAAAATTTTTCTTCACCCTCTTCGGGTACCTGGCTCAGTCTGAAAATTAAACTGATGAAGATTAATAGGAGAAAACCATACACATTTATTTAATATAAGTTTTGTGTGGCATGGGAACCTTCAAAAGGAAATGAAGACTTGAAGAAATAGTTAAACTTGACTACTTTAAAACTAGGTTTGATGAAGAGTGGACAGTGATGAAATACGATCTGGCAAAGAGTATGAAGTATAGTAGGGGAATTGAGCCAGGCCTGTTCATTTGGATTCTTATTCTTCTGTCTTAGAGATAAGGATGTTCCTTAACTCTGGGTGGAGGAAGGGCACCCCTCAGGGTCTTGTGACCTGCTTCAGGGAAGTGGGGGGGGGAACCCAGAATGACCTTCCTGCATTTGCTGTTTTTCCAAACTCCTTCATCTTAAGATATTCAGTATACCAAGGTGCCGTGTCTTAGAGTTAGCATGGTTTGAACATGTTCTGGAATATTAGAGTAACGGAGAGGTTTAAAAGTAGGGTCCAAGAGTACAAATATAAATGAAGTATTTAAACAAGGGAAAATGGTTCTTACATCTGTTAAGTCTTGGAGGTACTCAGAGAAGTAGAAGCACAAGTAGAAAGAAAGACTTTTTTTTTATGTTATTCTTTGAGTTTTGGATGTTGGTCTTGCGTATTCCATCTTTATTCTTTATCTGAAAGAATAGGATGAACATCATTATTAAATTGCTATTTAAGGAGGTAAATCCATATTTTCTGAACTCTAAAAACTGGAAGAAAATTAAATCCTTGTATGCCTTTTTTCTCACAATTTAAGACCTAATGGTAGAATTTTTTCATCCAATTCTGTCTTGATGCATCTTTAGTTAGCTAATCAAGGACATATGACAAAATATAGAATCATCAAAAATTATACACAAATTAATATGTAGCATAGGCCATATTATATTCACTCCTATTTGAATAAAAGGACATGGACTATTCTGTATGTTTGCTTTTACTTTTTCTGAAAACAAACCCTGTTCATGTAACAAAAATGAATGATTTGGGGTTTGCTTTCATTCTGTTTTTGGTGCAATCAATGGGAACTTAGAAACACTTGTGACACCATCCAAGAAACACTTGTGATACAATCCAAGGGTAGGCCTTTGTGTACTTTTAATATTAGTAGTCTCTTGTAATGGTTTCACCTATGCTTAATTTGACAGCATTTTTTAAATAGCTCATGTGTTTAGAAAATTTCCAAAGCATTTATTTTAATTACATTTATTTTAGGAAAAGTATGAGTGGGGGAGAGGGGCAAATGGAGAGGGAGAGGCAATTGTAAGCAGAGTCCAGGCTCCATGTGGAGCCTGATGCAGGGCTCAATCCCACAACTCTGGGATTGTGACTTTAGCCGAAATCAAATCAATCAACTGAGCCACTCCAGGTTCCCCAAAGGCATTTATAATAGTTATCACAAAACAAAGTATTCATTTTTACACTCCTATTTCATCATTTTATATTTCATTAAATTACATAGTTAAAACTTCCATGAGCAGGCCTGGAAAGAAAGATAATGGACTCTTAGTAAATATAAAATTAAAGTGGAGAGGACAGCATGTGCACTGGTACACTAGAGAGACAAGAGAATGATAATGATTAATTTATTCCCTTATATTTCCTTGGGATTTAATGAAAAGTCATGGATATTTTTAGTACAGATTCTCATATAAAAGTTTCTCAATGCCAAATTCTAAATATGCTAAATTTTAATAGAGTTCTATCAATATTTTAGGCTGGCAGCTTTATAAACACATGGGTTGCAGATCTCTGCAATCAATCTCATGATCTTTTAAAAGGCAATATTGTTGAACTTTGGCATTAAAACATTTTTCACTGACTAGTGGTCCTAAAACATGTATGATATTCATTATGTCTTGAGGTAATTTAAGAAATAGTCAAACTTAATCAGTGCCATACACTGACAAATTGCTTTGTACCATCAAATTCACATTTAAAACATTTCCCCTCAGAGTGATCTGAATCCTCCTCAAAGTCGAATACTCTCAGGTTTATTAAATAAAAAGTTTCAATTTTAAATCCTGTAACTATAGAGATAGTATTCATTTCATAAAGTCATTGAGATGATTAATCAATGATTTCTAAGTGTATCACAGAAATTGCAGACCTTGGTGATGAAAATTATAAATTACAACTGTTCTCACCCTTCACCTTTTGAAAACAAATTTGAAATACCAGATGGGTTAAATTTGATGGCTTATTAATAGAAATGGAAAATAAATTTTCAAAAAGCATCCATGATCTCATTCTAAATTGCTTGAAGAAAAAATTTCAGGCTTATTCATTTATAAGAAAATGTTTATAGAATAGTATAATGTGGTTTGCGACCAAAGGAGTGAGACCCTGAGAAGAAGCTTAGAGACTTCTACTACTTAGTTGTATAATACATGAAATCTAGTGGAAGAAAATATTTCAGAGAAGTTTGGCATGGTCTAGAATACAGTAAAAATAGAAGTTCAAAACTGGTCCATTGACCACCCACCCTCATTATAACAATAAGGAAAGCAAACAGGTTACCAAAAGGAACTTGGTAGGAATAAAATTCATAGACAGAACTTCAATCTGAATTGAATGCATAGTAAATATCACTAAGATAGCATTCAAGAAAAGGGTCTTAATTATTCAGAGGTCAGAATTGTTGAAGGAATGGGAATTTTTAAATCTTTAAATTTTATTGGGATTACTGAATATCTAAGGTCTATTTACATTATTTCTATCTCTTAAAATGATTTGGGGAAGGATTTTGAAAATGGCTTTTAGTCAACGTGGGTTCCCCATGTTGTGTATCCTGTTGACATTTAAAACAAGTCAAGAGTTCCAATAAATCATGAGGTTGAATGCTTTGTGAAGACACAATCTGTAGGATAAAGGGATTAATCTATTCATGATTTCTACATCTATGGTGTTTTAAATGCATTTGTCCTCCCTTGTTTCTAAGAATTTTGGATGCCTAGACCTAATTACATGCCACCATGATACTTGTACCCTTTTCTCTGCAAATAAAGTAGCCAATAAATAATTATGGTGGCTTTTTAAGTCCAGGTAATTTGCAAATTTTTGGATTTTTAAGAAGTATCATGGTAACTACATTCTATTTCTTTTGTTACAAGTAAACCAAAAAGGAAAATTAAGGATGATAATTCAGTTTTGAAACTTGGGAAGAACTTTCAAGTATTCCGTTAAGAGTTTCTCTCCCATCAAATACATTTTATACAATTTCTCTAGTTTTATAATCTGAATTTTGTGAATGTGTGAGACCTAGGTACAGAAGAGGTATGAGAAGATGTTGTTCTTTGTATTGCATTGTCAGCAGTTCTGTTGATCTTCACCAAAATGGCAGACCACAGCAGAAGGAGGCATACTACATGTGGGGGAGGAGTGGCACGAAGGCTGACATTGGTGCTGCAGCTACGAACCTAAACATGGTGAAAGCAGCATGACCCAGGCAGCAGTGGCTTAGGGATTTGTGATTTACAGGCAGAATCTGAAGAGCGTTGGTAGTTCATGGCCGAAACAGTAGGAGGAAAGTTGGAGGAGGTTGAGAGATTGATGATTTAGGGAGAAAAAGTAGTGTCGAGGAAAGAGAAGTTTGGGTATTTGGGGGAATAATGTTCTCTCAGATACAGGTCAGTTCTACCCTAGGCTGCATCCTAAAAACTCTGGTATTTTTTTCATCAGGGGAATGACTCTTGACTACAAAGTGTGATTGGGATGTGGAGGTTGGATGTGGAGGTTTTTAATGAGGGGCCTGTTCAGTGCTGCTGCTGGCTTCTTTAAAGAGAAAGAAATACTAGTACAAAGTTCAACTACTATTTTGAAGAAATACTAGTTCAAATTATTTACATAGTTTATCGCCGTGTTTTTCTCCACACCTCTCCTCACCCTCTACCTCTTAGCCCACATTGCTCAAGTTGTCCATCTCTCTAACTAGAAGGATTGAAAAACACTCTTCTACTTTATATCTGAATCTGAAAGAGATCCAGAGGGCCAAAAGAGGACTTCTCCCTAAAAACTGAGATTCATGTTCTTTGGCCACAAATCTGAGGTTCCACGTTAAAACAAAAACTTTCCCCTCATTTCCAATTGAATTATTGAAGGAAGGAAGCATTCATGAATATACATCATTCATTCCACTACTTTTTGTGGGCACCTAGATAAGCCAGGGCCAATGATTGTAAGAATTTGCAAGATTTCTCTAACCCTGATTTGTTGTTTGAGGATATTCCTTTATTTATTTCTAATTAGTAACAGATCTCTGTAAAATGAGGGCTTGCCCAGAAAGAGCAGGTAACTGAGAAGACTGTACCTGTCCTGGAGCCACACTTTTTTCCTTGGTCTTGGAAAATGCTCAGACTTCATGCCCGGGAAATGTGGTCAATTGGTGTCCTAGGAATGGTCTTTTATTAAAAAATAGAGAAAGACTCAAAAGGTGCTATTCTTGGACACTTCATAATCAATCATCTGTCACCATTCAAGATAGACACAGTGAAGTTACTAATGACTTAAACTTATTTTTTTATTTTTCTAAAGAAACATTTTGTTAAATATGAAATGGGAGAAATCTATTTGGTTTCAAAGATTACTCATGCTCTCCTTACCTAGGTGAAGAGTACAAGAGTTTCTGGAAAAACAATGTTAATCTTCTCAGGGAGGCTAAAACACTTCTTCTATATAATATATCCAAAGCTACATCAATAAAATAATAGTATAATTTTTAGGGAAGGTTTCAGAACCAAAGATCCAAAGAAATTCACACAATAATTATTCTATTTAATCTTTGTTGGTTTCCCTCCAAGATCGTATAGAATGTTTTTCTTTCTTTCTTGTTTTCTTTCATCAATACTATTTTTTTAATTTATGGAATCCTGCCTTTTTGTCACAATTATGAGACTTTTACATTTAGAAACTATGGTTAATATTCTTTGAAGTTAATTAGCTATCCCCCTGACATAAATATAGACTTTAAGATTTGCTCTTGTTTGCTGTCCATTTTTACCAATAGACCGTTAACTTGTTTTCATACCAAGCACTGTGCCTGGCACAAGGGCAATGGTTATGAATCCTTTGGTAAATGGATGGCAGTGTTATCTGCCAGAGTTCTAGAAACATTCACAGGATCAAACAATTTTAAACTCTTTCAATTGAGCAATCAATGTACAACAATATGATTTTTGCCCTTAGAGCTACAATTTAGTTGGCTTCATGATAAGTGTTTATTGATGATGCCGCCAATGACAGTCATCAGAATAAAAAATAAAAAAGCATAGATCCTCTTGCAAGAGAAGGATGGATAATAATCTTGTCTTTCCTCTTGAATTACATATTGTACAAACACAGAACAAATATTTATATGAACAGGTCAATACTTTTTCGTGTTTAGACAGGTTAAAAGGTTTCCTTCATGGTGGAGACCTCGTCATTGCTTTAGGTAGAATGCTTAATACCCTTGTTTGAGAGCCTTAAGGGAATAATTCATGATGTGTGTGTATGTGTATGTGTGTTTTGCCATACTTTTTGTTTCATTTGCATTTCCAAACTGATTCATTTCAGAAGCTCAAATTGATTCATTTGAGTAGCCTTCTGAATCTTACCCTGTGCTTCTAGTGTTTGGTGACATATAGTCATTCCCCCGACACACTAACTCCCCATCTCCACATTAGAAGAATGCTTTATCACCTATCCATGGTGGTTATTAATAGGCTGCTGAGTTAACTTGTCATTTATTATGTTTATTTTTATACGAAAGAAGGATAACATTTTATTTTTCTGCTTCTGTAATTGCTGTGCTTAAAGAAAGAACCTTTTGTTTTTAGTTTTCAAATTTTGTGAGTCCATCCATTAAACAGATTTGGAGCGGGTAATGGGTATTGAACTGTGATTTGTGCATCCTTCATACCCTGTTGATCTTGAGATAAATCAAGATTTCATTTCCTCATTTTATAAGCAAGATAAAAATCTGATTTCCAAAAATAAGCAAACAAAACAAAAACAATTTACGCATGGCATTCTTTCTGTTATACTAGGGAGCTATTTACATCCTAATATTGTGGCTTTCCAAACAGTTCTTCTATAAGATATTGGAGCAACTAGCCTACAGAAGCATGCTGGGAATTGCATGCTGTTATGGTATAAAATAATGCAAGTCCATGCTTAGCTCTCTTTATCACTAGTGTCACCAGTGTGGCACATGGTGCATGCTCAAGAATGTTTGAGAAAAAGAATGCAGCTGGAATAAACAGCTCCATAGGAAACACATCTCGTTTGCTGCCTTAAATCCGTTTCGTTTGTATTGATCCATATACGTGGAGTTTCATGAGGAATAAAAAAGTAATAGTTAATTTTTTGAACAGCTGTTGTATGCTAGGCAGTGTGCTAAGGACCATGTATAATTAATCTTTTAATTTTAGAAGATCAAATTTAGCCCACTTAGAAGATGAGGCAAATGGGGGAGGGAAATATATCTGGAGTCCTTTAAACGCAGAAGGGTTTTCTCCATGAAAGATCATGCAATTGTAGCTGTGTTTGAAGTTAGGTGACAGATAAGATGCAGTTTTATGCATTCTGGTTTTGGGAAACCGTGGCTCAATTAATCTACACCTGAGTCTGCCGTTTTGACTTAGAGAAATGACTTGTTCACTTACGTTTTTACAAAGCAGTAGACTTTAAAATGAAATTAAAATGCATATTAGCAATTAAGCGAAGGTATGTTTTTTTCTCTTTGTAGAAATGTGTTTTAGGTTTCTCACTTCAAATACCAGTGAAAATAAAAATGTAAAATATGACAGACCAAGGGCCCAAACAACCACTGTATTATCTATTAATGCAATTTCAAGGCAACTGGCACCATGGTGGCTGTTTTCTCAGATAGCAATATTACTATTTAATCCGTGATTATAAATTTAAGAGTAAACATAAATAGTTTATGCCATTTGATTAAAATGAAAATCGCCCCAAATCTTTGGGGATTGTCACCCATCCCTTGTTTACAGATGCATGAAAATTGAGCATTCTCCTCTTAACATAAGAATTGGCTTCCCTTATAAATCCCATCACTGACCCAGAGAGTGTTTCTGTATAGCTATCATGGATAGATAGTTTCAAAAGAGGCAGAAAAAAATATATATAGCTTCCTATCAATTATTGGTGTCAATAATTAGCTGCTTATCATGCAGAGCTGAGGATAATGAAGATGAGGAAGAAAATACTGGTGGTTTTAAAATCCAAACAACACCATTTTCTTGATCACATAAAAAGTATATATTTATGTAATTCATGCATCGAGGAAAAAAAGAGTATTCACGTAGGAAAAAGACCTTGATTATTGGCTCTTTTGGCGACAGAACAGACTTTCCCGTGTGTCACAATAGCACTTAATCTCCATCTATTCCCTAACTTTGAGAGGTTCGTTTCTCCATGCACAGGGCTCTGCTGGAAACACAAAGTCCTATTGCATGGAACCTCAGAGGGGTCTCTATTGGGTCATGTTTATCAAGGATCTATTTCTAGCCAGCACTGGACCTTTCTAGTCTTCATATTCATCAGCTAAGAAATGAGTTCAGCTGCTTAGTGACAGAAACATAGAATAAATTAATAAACAATACAAAACTCTAAGATGATAAAGACTATCCCAATATTAGGGAAACTCTAATATTTAACTCTATAATATAATATTTAAACTCTATATTTAATGGCTTATATAAATGTACTGCTATGTAGTATATAAAGGAAAAAAGAAGAAAGAATCCCAGTAGAAACCCTAAGTTTTAGTGGGACTTATACTTATCATTTTATTAACTGTGATGGTGACTTTTTTGGTTACAGACTACTGTTCTTCCCATACTGAGAGCTGGGAAGAAGGAAGGTGGATGGAGCGGTAGATCAGTTGCTGAGCCCTCCTTTCCTCTATGGCCACTTTCCCTGGCATTCTTGTAAATGTCTGTAAGAACTGGCATTATGTTTTATATTCATTCCCTCTCTAGCCCCCTTCAGTTTGGTTTCTGCCACCTCCTATTGCTGTCTGATTACCAACAGACACCATGATATGCTTATAAAGTGTCATTTAATTTTATGGATGATGGGACTCAGGGAACAGGCTCAGGGAAGTTAAATGTCTTGCTCAAGTGTACTTGCTCAAATGTACTAATAAGAAGTAGACTTGAGCCTAAAACTGAGGCTTTCAGCACTAAAATATGTATTGCAAAATTTCTCTCAGTATCTCCCTTTGTCTTCACTCCTCGGTTTGGCATAAAGCCTTCCAGTTTCTCTCCTAAAACTATATTTTTATCTTTCTCTCTGTAGTGTTTTATAAAGACCCCTTGCACAGCCACGTTAGTTGGGTATCAGTTTTGCAAGATACCACTTACTGGACAGAGTGCTGGCTGTGCCCTCAGTGCATCATATATATTTAATCTTTACAAGTAGCTTTTTTTTTAATTTTTTAATGTTTATTTTTGAGAGAGAGAGAGAAAGGGAGAAAGGTGGGGAGGAGCAGAGAGAGAGAGAGAGGGAGACATAGAATCTGAAGCAGGCTCCAGGCTCCAAGCTGTCAGCACAGAGCTGGAGGTGGGGCTTGAACTCACAAACCGGTGAGATCATGACCTGAGGCAAAGTCAGAAGCTCAACTGACTAAGCCACCCAGGTGCCTCTATGTTTAATCTTACAATGAGACTGGTCAGGGCCAGCGTGAGTCCTGTGGATGTTTCAGGCAGGCAAATTTTCTCCCCATCAAACAATAATCTTCACATATTTGTTCAGCATTTAATTAGATAGGACAATGAGTCTTGAGTAAGGAAAAGGCACAAAAATGATACCCTTGCAGGTGACCAGAGCAGCACAGTCCACTTTGGGGGGTGGGGTGGGAAAGCTCTACAGTTTGTTCTCTGAAAACAGTCAAGGGGATGATAGCTTTATGTCGCATGGCCTTTGGCAACCATGAGCTGGGAACCTGTGGACTACTCACTATGCTCCTTTCCAATCCAAATGGCTAATTAAAGTGTTCCTTCTAACCACACACAATCTTTGGTGAAGAACTTTCTAGAAATACAACCCTCTTCATCATTATATTTAGGAGATGTTCTCTGACCCCTTACTGATTGGTGCTCTGTATATCTGACCCAGATGACCTGACTTGAAACTCTCACTGATAACAGCATTATTATTTCCATTTAATGGAAGGATACTAGCATTCAAACCCAGGTGGGAGTTCAAACTGCATGCTCTTTTCCAAGTAGTATATTATCTTTCCTCTCAACTTCAACTTTCCCAGTTTAGATTTTATACTTGCCATTTGACCTGCCCAGAATACGGTATTACTTTTTCCTGTGCCTGTTCCATCAGCCCTGGCTACTCTTGAATTTTTTTATGAGGTATTTATTGACCTACAGTATTAATTTCCGTTGTATTACACACATATTAGACCATTCTATACATGATGCAGAGCTCACCATGATAAGTGTAGCTACCATCTGTCACCATTCGACCCTATTACAATATTACATATTCCCTTGCTGTACTTTTCCGCTTCCTGATTGTCTTTCCCATTTTGGCTTTTGTGATTGAAGTCTAAGCTAGTTTTGATACCTCATACTGCTCTCTGGTCTTACAGTTCCTGGTTCTGCATTGTTAAAGGGTTCCATCTTCATCTACTCTCGTGACAGGAGTTACTTTGGGATTAAATATTAGTCTCACTCCTTCCACTCTCTCTACCTCTTCTCTCCAATATGTTCTCACTGCCTCTCTTCCCCCGTGGCAATGGTCTCCCCAAATTTGATTTATGTCAGTGAGCTTTTTTTCAAAGATTTGATTCTACATCTTGAATTGCTAGTGGACATTTCCACTTACAAACTCTGCCAAGCCATTATTGATCTTATATCAAATTGGTTCCTGCCGTCTCCCCAGTTTAAGCCGAATTCCCCTTCATCCATTTTGCCACTTCTATTATAGACCAAGTTTTTTAGTGATGGTTGATTTCCATGGCTTAGTTTCTATCATGGCTGCTTAATTTCTGTTATTGCAGCTTCAATAAAACTGATCCCTTAACCTCTTAATGCCAAGCCTCTTGGGAGAGGTTCTAACTGATCTCTCTGCATCCATTCCCTCTCTTTACTAGCATGTTTTTGAGGTTCCTGTAGAATTAGCCTTCGGAAAATATAATTTGTGCCTATCACTGCTATTTACAAAACCACCCATATGTTCCTCCTGTGGGAGACTAAGATCCTACTCCTTAGTGCTGACAGGCAGACCCAGAGTTATTTCACTTATTTTGTTCTCAAGAATGCTTTGTTCCACTTTTCTCAGTGATGCCCAGTAGACTTGCTTTCAGGGTCTCCCAACTGACCAGCATGCCTCTTTTCTGCTGTAATGAATGTCATTTTTAAGACCAATACACAGTAGTATTCCTTCCATAGATCCTTCTCAGACAGCATCCTGAGGAAGGGACTTCATGGTTTTCTCTGGACAATACCTACTTCAACCAGATCTGTCTTTGTAGCCAGTGAATTCAGTCACAGCTTAGTCCCTTCCCTCTGCTTGTAGGTCATTGCTTCTCAGAGTCACAGACAGAATTGATCCAGGAAGTATCTCCATCTATCAGTAAGACAGCCAGAATGACGCGATCATTCGTGCCCAGTCAAGATCCAGTCACTTTGATAGCAAAGACAGCCCCTGCCACAATGTTGTCCTCTTGCTTCATTTGCACCCAGCTCCGGTTTTTAAGCTGGGAAGGGGTGGGGAAGACAAATTGTAACCATCACTGTTCACTTCATACTTCATGTTTTAAACTGTCACATACATTTTTGGGCATAATTAGAAGTCAGTAAGTTTTATTGGCATGAAGAGATAACTTTACAGTTTTAAAAAGATGAATTTATTTTTGGTTGCTGAATCAAATGCAATTTAAAGTTTCAGGATGTTTACATTTTATTAGCAACAAATTGATAGCACATGGGTTTCTTTCTGTTTCTTACAAAGTCAGCAGACCTACTTTCCCTCTATTTTGTTCTATTATCAGAGGAGTTTTTTTGATACATGTATAAGCAAATATTTTCTTATAGTGCAGCAGAACTGAGATGCTAAAATGTTTTAACAAATCAGGTTTTCCAGTTAATTTGGGTTTATTCAAACCCAAGATCCTGAATGTCTTTGATTACTCAGGGGTATTTCTAGATATGAGACATCCTAAGATTGTATTTCAGCACATTCATCTGCATATCATGAAGTTTTCATAAGTATAAACTTTTCCTTGAGTTTCACAGAACTGCTAATCTCCATTTAAACCAGCATACGTATCACCAGTTTGCTTTGTAAATCTTTTAAGTTAAAATACTATAAATGAATAGCTAATATTTACTGAATACCTAACTCATTGTGTGTAGCATTGCCATCTTTACTGAGGAAAAGTGGAAGATGGCCAATTACATTTAAATTTCAGATAATAATAGTTTTTTAGTATACATAGGTCTCAACAATATTTGAGGCCTATATATACTAACAGTTACTCATTGTTTATCTGAAATTCAAATGTAATTGGATTTTTGCATTTTATGTGGCAACCGTAATTATATTTATGCCATTTTCTTACAAGTTGGTATAATTAACCCCATCTCACAGATGGTAGAGACTAATGCTATGATACTTTAAAGAATTTACCCAAAGGTCATAAGCTAGCATATGAAAGAAGGGTTTGTGCCCAGGTCTGCTGAACTTGAGAGCCAAAGCTCTCATTCTTATTCCTTCACATTAGATTCCTAGAATTAGAATTTGGGGATGAAAAGCTAGAGAAATTTTAAAGCCTTTTGATTATTATCAATTTGCCTTCTAGAATGTGAACAAATTTATACTCTTACCAATATCTATTTCCCTGAAACCTGTACCAACAGTGGCATGATTTTCAAAAATCTTCACTAGTTTAATAAACTATAGAATAACCTTTATTTATTCACTTAATTTTGGTGAAGCTGTTCATTTACAAGACTATTAGTATTCTTTTGTGAGGTTCTTACTCTTTAAAGTTGAAAATTTGAAAGCTAGCAGATGTAATGTTTCTGCAGCTTGATTCTCAGATTTGTGTGTGCATCAGAGTCACTGAGGGCTTGGGAAAGCACAGATTTCTGGTTCCCGCTTAGAGAGTCTCTGACTGAGTCTTGGGTGAGGCCAGAGAACTCTCATTTCTAACAAGTTTCCAGGTGCTGTTGATGCTGTTGTTTGGGGAAGCATACTTAGAGCACCACAGGCTTGTTGGAGAGGCCAAGGCTCATAGTATAAAGAATAGCTGCATTTGCCATTCATTGATAGACCATACGTCATTATGGTTCATTGTAAATATTGCAGTAAAATACTTTTTCCAGCTAATTTGTCAATGATAAATAATAAAAGCATTAGCTCTTTAGGCTATGGATAGAACTTTAGTATTTATCTCCACTGCACAAAAACCAAATTCTGAGCACATTAAGAACAATGACATACCTTTCCCTAAGTGGTTCAGAGAAGCCATCACAGCACATTATATATTTTGGGTCCTTTTAGTGGAGCACAGTATTCAAGTAAGTACTGGTAAGGAAATAATGAAAGATCTTCCTCAAGTTATGTTGGGGCCATGTCCTGATAAACCCATTGTTAAGTTGAAAATCCCATAAGTCGAAAGTGTATTAAATACATTTCCTCCTTAGCCTACCTTAAACCTGCCCAGAATGCTCCTATTGGTGGGCAAAATCATCTAACACAAAGCTTATTTCATAATAAAGTATTAAAAATCTCATGCAGTTTATTGAATATTGTACTGAAGTTAAAACACACACACACACACACACACAATGGCTGTGTGGGTACAGAATGGATGCATGTGTACTGGTTGATTACCCTTCTGATCTTCTGGCTGCCTGGGAACTGCAACTCTGGCCCTGCCCAGTACTGTACTGCATATGGCTAGGCTGGGAAAAGATCAAAATTAAAGTGTGGCTTCTACTGAATTCCTGTCACTTTTACACCATTGTGAAGTCAAACCATGCTAAGTCCTTGACCTCCAGGGAACTTGAAGTTAGGAAAATGGACCTTTCTAAACTCTGTGAACAGAGACCATGGCTATCTTGTTCATTGCTGCGTTTTCAGCACTTTGTATGGTGCTGACATGGTATCAGTGGTCATTTAATGTATGATGAGTGACTATAGGAAAGAGTTCTAAGTTCCCTAAAGTTTTAGAGCAAAATTTGTTTCAGGTTTTTCTTATTTTGTAAGGGGTCTGTCAAAGGGGGAAGTAATAAAGAGGCCAGTTGCCAAGAATAAGGAATGTAACCAGCTTTGAGAACACAGTTCTGGGGCAATATCCTTTAAGAGAGTGAAGGGAAGACTTGATTTCTTTGTAGAATAACGAAGAGTAAGTGAATAATATCATAATGCGTGATCTGAGATTGGGGGCCTACAAAGAAACTTCTTTTTAGGCAGAGCAGGGTGAGTTTTAGAAGAGGCAGGAATATGTTACAGGCTTTGCTTTGTATTTTGGGTCAAAATAGAAGGGATTTTGTTCATTGGTAGTAATGACAGACACCTATAAATAAGACTTCATTTCTAAGGCACTGAGCCTTATACCTGGGAGGGCCCAAACGACTCAAGGGATAGCTTCAGGAGAGACACCTGTCAGTATTATGTGACGTGAGGAGTACTGGGTTATTGGTCAGCACCATGTATGTGCTTCTGACCTCTGGCTGATTAAAATCCGGCAAGAGGCTTACTTACAGCAGGGCCCTACTATGAGGCCTGATCTGCCCCTAATTGTTTTTGCATATTGTAGAAAAAGTTTCTTTTAATCAGTAAGAAAAAAAAGTTCATCATAGTATCCTTGTCCTCTTCATCCTTGTTCACTTGAGGTCTGTGTCTTGGCCTTAAAGACCTCCATTTCCCAGTGAATTCCCACTGGTGACCACTTCCTTGACATGGAATATTGTCACTTGTTGACTTCATTTCTTTGGCACCCATGTTTTGTTATAGTTCAAATTATACTGTGTGCCTTGCAATTCATTGGGCATACAATAACTTGGAATTATGACTATATACACTTTTTTTTAAACCTCTGGGAGTCCTCCATCTTCACATTTACCTACCTCTCCCATCATTTATTTTTTAACTTGGAGTTTCCCCTACCTGGTCTGTCTTGACTTTCCCACCTTCACCCTCCTGTTAAATGGAGCACTCTCCCTTGTGTTCTCCTAGTGCTCACTTTAATCATAATATTAATTGTCTGATATCATTGCATTATACATACTTGTTATCTAGTTTACTTCTACCATTAGTCCTGGAAGATTTATGAAGTCAAGGACAGAGTTTCAGTCATCATTATTCATTGGATTCTAGACACTCAATAAGCATTATAGATGTTGACTACATCACAGTTGAATGAATACACAAATGAATGAAGGCAGCAGAGCCAAGAAGCCATATGCGTTTGAAAAAGTGGTTTGAGAGGGGAAAATAGTCATGAGCAAAGCTGGCACATGGACAGGACCAGAATATAATCTTCTACTGATCTTTCAAAATTCAGCTGTTTGCTTACCTTTAAACAGAAACCGCATTTTTCTTTGCAAAAAATAAAACCGATCCCATTTAAGGTGAAAGAGATTTTATAAAAAAACATTAAAAGGCATCCCTGTTTTCCAAGAGGGAAAAGAGTTAAACTTAGGCGGCCAGCCAGGAACTGTATCCCTATTACACATTTCGCTGTTCAGCAGGAAACTGCTGCCGTTGACTCCAGGCACAGGTGACTTACATCAGGGCCTGCTTAGACCTCTAGGAGCCCAACACTGCCTCTGGGAGCTGAACATCCTTTGCCCCTTCACAGGTTTCTGCCCTCTTTACATCATTCCCTCCCCAAGAAATCTCGGGAGCATGTTTGTGAGGAGCCCTTTTACAGAACATGCATACCTGTGCCCTAGCTATAAGGGAAGCTGGCAAAAGTCTTCCACTGGGGAAATCAGGACTCGGGTAGACTATTGCAAGACCTAGAAGTTGTGAATAAGACAAATGTCCACTATTCTATCTTGACATGCATGGGAGCTGAAGGTTACATTAAGTAGCCTTTGTAATCCTTTTCTATAGGGCTCTGTGGCATCCATTAGTTTTTACTGCTGGCCTTGATAGAGCCTAAATGTCTTTCAGTTTGGAATAGACAGCTTTTTACATAGATTATTGCATCTTTTTTTATGGCTTCTAACATCTCAGTGCTTATGTTCTCTCCTCTGTTGCTCTTTGGAACACATACCAGTAAGTGTTTTGCTCTCATTCTGTGACCTCTTAGAATGCCCTGATAACCTAAAATTTTTTTGTTTGATTCAGTTTGAGCAAGTGTTATTGACATTTTAAAAGTGAACAAGTTGACACTGAAATTACATAAATGATGGCAAATAGCAAAAGTTCACATATGGTCATATCCCAAGTACTTGATGGCTACATCTGAACCTAGGATCTTAAGGGAATAAAAAGACCAAAATTAAGGGCTGACATAGGAAAAGAAGGAGTTGTTGGTAATTTTAAACTTCAGCAGAGCCTCTCAAGTAGTCCTAAGGATGCCCACTTAAAAGGTGAAATTAGAAAATAAAGAAGAAAGTTCCACTAGTTTTTATTTTTTAATATTTTTTTACACTTTCTCTGAGCAGTTTTTTGTTTTACTTGGAGTCAGTGGCGTATCACGGCAGCTGTTGAAGTTGGTAGAGCTGGGTTACTCCTCAGCATGCTCACCAATAAACATTTGCTTTAAACAAACACACCGTCCTCTAAATTACCTTCTCTCTGCCTATGCCATCAGTATGCTGGTAAGATCATAAATCAGAAGAGAAATTATTCAGCCAAAGTCTTCTGTTTCTATTAGCTAAAGAGAAGAAACTGTTAGATGGTTGGGGGATGGGGAGGGAAGAGTAAGGCATTCTCAAATCTCTGAGCAGAACCAGATTTTCTAATGCATTGCCTGCATTTTTCCCTTACAAATTTACCTCCGTTGTCTCTACCTTATTGTTGCCTACTTGGTAGTGCTGTCAGGTTCCAAGAATCTCAAGTACTGTGGCATCTGCTTAGGACGCAGGCTGCTTTACCTGTGAACTACATTCCTTTTTTGCTTCTACCCAAAATTATATGGCATTTCTCTTGCTTTTATTTTCAGTTCTGTACTTGACTCTGCCTTCTTCTTTTGGTTCAAAAAGTGGGCATTTCTGGAGCTCAACCCCTGGTTCTTTCCCCAGTATTCTGTGCACATTGACAATCAGACATTGAATTCTCTCCATGTCTTCAACAACCACATCTACTTACAGGACTTCCCAAATGTATGCCATACCATTAGTATCTGAATATGGTCGTTAAGATTTAGGAGATTGCCCAAGCTGGATGGTTTCCCAGATCTAACTATTATTGGCTGGGCAAGTTATTCAGCTTCTTTGGGCCTAGGATATGAAAATTGAAAAAGTACACCTACCTTATAAAGTTATATGAGGATTAAAAGTACCTAACATTAATGCTTAGACAAGTGGCTAACATAGTTAAGTGCCATATACGTGTTTGTGAAATGAAATGAAACATTGATATGGAAGGCATAAACATATAGATGTCAAAATGGTAGACATGGAAGGAGAACAGGCCAAGAGAACCTAAGAAATAAATTTGTAAGGTCAAGGAGTAGAAGGGGGGACCACATGGTATATACCCTATGGTAATGGATATTCTCAAGTTTTCCGCCCTCATGACAGCTTAGCTCAGTCTGCCTCCTCTGACTCCATTATCACCCACCATCTTGCCCATTTGTTTGACATATGCAAATCCAACTGGTTCTTAAGAGGTCGTTCCAATTTGCTTTTCACTAAAGGACTTTGTGATGAGGTCACCATCCCTGTTTTTAAAACTATCTTCATATTAAAGATGATTGCTATCAGATTATCTTCCTAAGTAACCTGTAAAATTTCTTTAGGTGTAAAGTTCATGTCCTACATAAGTGTGTCTTCCTTGGGCCCTTGTGATGTCCTATCTTCCCTATGGTTGGCATGTAGTTTTCAAATAACCATCAAATAAATGTCACATTATGAATTTCTGTAAGTTAGGGAGGATGGAGTGGGTGAATATGTAGTGAAAAGTAGCATGTCAGGCCCCTGTCTTCCTCCCCACAGTCAGTAAGCAATATAACACAGCTGAAATAGTTTAACACAGGCGAATATGTCGGCAAATATTTCCATGATTTCCTGACAACTATTACTTAGTTCTTAGAAAGCAATCTTAGATTTGATGCCTCTAGAATTTCTCTGGGCCAGAAATTTTCCCGAAGAGGAAGCTGGGTTTGGAGAAATCAAGAGCCTGTGTGAAGTCCCTCCAGGAGTTACTAGCAGGCAGTGGGAGTCATGGAGTCTGGGCATCTAGGGTTGCTTCAGCTACATTGTAGCTGTTAAAAAAAATCTGAGCCTATTTGTTTTTACCTATGGTATTTATTATCTGTGGAATTAGTTGAATATCTGTGTAGTCTTGTAAGCAACTGAATGGGTGTTTAAGGTAACTATCATGGATTTTTTTAGGAGGATTCAGCAATGGTAATGAAGCTCATCTGAAGTGACATTACTGATGCTGCCTGTTTGTGTGGGAAATGGTTGGTCCCGGGTAAGGATCTAGGTCTCTTGATTCTTAATCTAGGTGTTTCTTATACTATGTTACTGGTGACTTGCTGCATCTCCTAGACTAGAGATAAGCTACTTGCTGTAAAACCCAACATTTCAGTGGCTTTATAAACTAGTACTATGATTTCTTGCCTATGTTTCAGTCCAGTGCAAGGCAAGGAGGAGAAGCTCTAGGCTATTCAGTCCTCTGTGGACCCAAGTACTTACCAACTTGTCCCCTTGATCCAGCTACAAGAAAGCTGGTGGTCACGCCAGAGGATCTGTGGGAGCAAAGTGGCCAAGTGGCTGATCTTACTCTATCCTGCATTCTTCCAGCCACATTCTACCCTCCTAGCTGGAATTGTCTGGAAAGAAATGTTAACACAGCTGGGTGTATGGGAGGGAAATTAAATTGGTGAATAAATAAGCTGTTTTTCTTACAAATACTATTTTTTAAAGTTTCCAAAGCACAAGGCCTATAAATGATCCTGTTTGATCGTAATCTGGGGGATATTGCAGGTCATGAGAATTGTATTTGCCTAATAAGCCTTTTTCCTCGAGCTGCTATCAGACATTCTTTAAACAGTTGATAAAAACAAGCTGTACCACAGATGATATCTTAAAAATTTGTAGCTATGTGGCTTTGTCAGTTTTTAATTTTTCTTTTTTACATTTATTTATTATTGAGAGACAGAGCATGAACAGGGGAGGGGCAGAGAGAGAGGGAGACACAGAATCTGAAGACAGGCTCTAGGCTGTCAGCACAGAGCTTGACACAGGGCCAAGAACCGTGAGATCATGACCTGAGCTGAAGTTGGACGTTAAACCTACTGAGCCACCCAGGCGCCCCATGGCTTTGTCAGGTTTTAATCAGGGACACCACAGTTCTTCCAGGAGGTTCTATTAGTATCCTGATTCAACTAATGTTCTGCACTTTTTGTGTGTTAACACAAATGTGAAACTAAAAATGTATCATTTGCCCATTTTTCATTACATTTAATGATTTTAGTTCTAATTACACTGATTTATTTGGTTTAACATTTTTAAATACCAAATGTTAAGTAAAACTTTGCATGCTCAAACATATCTTGAACAATTAGGTTGATTCTTAAAATCAATGTCTGTTAGATCAATGTGTTACATATGACTTGGAAAATACAGCAGAGAATATAGAACTTTGCCTATATACCCTGTCATAAGAGTGAATCAGGACCACTACTTTAAAAAACAAAAATAAAAAACATCTCTACATCCCATACCTGAACAAAAATTCCAAGTGTTTCATCATATCATTGGGTATATACATTAGAAATTCACAATTTCCACATTAACCCTTTATGGAATTAATGTTTAAATATTTGATAAGTAACTCAGGAGATCATAAATGTTGCTTTTAGGAAATGAATTGATTTTAAAGGACAAAGTGACTTTGCAAGAATATGGAATAATTTAGAGCTTATTAAAAGGATAATATACTATTTAAAGAATATAAAAATTACACCGAATTTTATAGAGAGAAATATAATAAAGGTATGTACAGTTAACATAAAATTTTAGTTTTACTAGTAGTCCTGTAAAAGTGATTTTCATTAAAACTCCATGTAGTTAGAATTTTTCTCTTTAGAATATCAAAGAAAATTAGAAAATAGGATATTTGTATTTAGGTTTTGTATTAAAGGAACACTAAGATATTAAAATTTTAAAATAAATGAAAATGATGCTTATAAAATACCCTAAAATCGAATTTAGCATTACAGAAAGATCCTGGTCTTAGAGAAAAAAATGCGTTACTGAGCTTGGTTACTTCAGTACCAACATTCTATTTGGATTTTAAAAAGATGTTAATTCCCCTTAGTGAGCAAAAGTGCTTTTGAATATGATATTGCTTCTATTTTTATGCTGTTAGAGGCCAAAATATTTTATTAATTCTTTATTGCAACCACTATTCAGAAAGCTAAGAGTATGAGCTAAGTGAGGATTATTTTAACCAACAGCACTATCATCACCCACCTCTGAGGTAGTTCTTTTTCTTACTAAAACCCTCTGCAACCAAGGAAAGCCCATTAATCTACTTCACAGACCCAACAGTGTTATTCTTTTTGAATCAATGAGGCAGAGCTACATTACATGTGTTAGTAGTTATATATGGATTTAGGGTAAGTAGCCTTTTTGTCTGTGATCTCATTCAGCTATTTTGTGTTATGGCATTGAAAAAAAAAGTTCGATAAGGAAACAAATCCACGTACTGTATAAAAATACAAATAACTAAAAATACGTGGGGCACCTGGGTGTCTCCATCCATTAAGCATCTGACTTTTGATTTTGGTTCAGGTCATGATCTCAGGCTGTGAGCTTTGCACTGGGAATGGAGCCTGCATAAGATTCTCTCTCCTTCCACCATTCCTCTGCTCACAGAAGCTGACTCTCTCAAAAAAGAAAGAAATGCAACAAACAGTCTGTTAAGCAACCTCCCATAGCTAAAACAGTTATTTTTAAAATATTTACAGCTCTCATATTGCTTCCATAGCTATAAATAATCAACATTTGATCTTCTATTATCTTTTAAGGAAGATGAAGATTTAGCTTACCAATAGTTACCTCATCCATCTCTTTCTTTTCTAAATATAAATTTTTAGATCATTGTCCTCAGATCTTGTCCCAGAAAGCTTAGGCCATTTCCTTCTTATAGTATGGATGAGGGTATTAAATATTCCCAATCTTTCTCCCACCTTTCATCAATGATCAGCATCTATCAGCCATAACTTTATCTATACACTATCAAATCAATACCTTTTAGATTGTTTTCTTTTTTTAGATTATAGAGTCAAAAGCCATTAGTTATTTACCTTATGATTATGGAGACATGCTCCCTAGAAAACAAGTTGGGATGCCATGATGAGATATTCTTTCCTGCTTTCTTTTCTGTTTGTCTAATATCAAAAGCCCTATGAACTCTATGGAGACTATTTCAAAGATCACGTTCCTTGAATTTTCTTTTCTCACATTTCATCAATTGATCAGAACTATGCCATATAGTTTAGTTTGGTTAACATGGGTAAAGTTAAATTCTCACTTCATTTTATTTGTTTTTGTTAAATTATAGATCTCCACATTGGGTAACTGTTGAGTAGAATTACGTGTACCGTCCCTTGAGGATAATGTTGCTCCTGGTTTACTGACTTCCTGTTCTATCTTTCTAGATCAGCTGTGTAGGCACCTTTTGGAGATTTTTATTACCACATTCTTATATCCCATGTCTTTTTCCTTCCTCAAAAAGGATATAAGAAGTAAGCTCACATTTTTATATATTGAAATTTTTTTTATTGTGACCTATTTATTTGATAGTTTGTGTTAATAATAGAACTGAAGTTTAGGATTTTCTCCCAGAACTTTTATGGCATGAAGTGTTGCTTATTTCAAATTAGGTGCCAATTTTATTCACATGTATGTTCTATTTTTTTTTTTTTGTCATAGAAGAAATGTTTGAATCTTTTGTCTGTTTTCTGAAACTGTATAAAATTAAGTGTAGACCTGGTTCGCTTTCCATTCTTTAGGTCCTTTCAAGGTGAAGATCTGTGTCTTTACCAGTGGAAGGTGTTTTTCTACTTTTTAAATTTTGTAATCTTTTATCTTCTGTTTTCTCGATTCTCTCTGTCTGAGATATTTAATTGGATGGTGGACCTCTTTGGTTGATCCCCTCTTTCTTTTAATTTACAGCAGGTTTTTCTGATTCCCTGAAGGCTTCCATTTTTGGGTAGCATCTTTACGTTCCTGAGGAACATTAATGTTTTTTGTTCGCTTGTTTTTTTGTTAGTTTGTTTAGTTTTCTTCTACTCCCTGAGTTATGTATGTTTGCTTTTTCAGGGTTCAGGGGGTTTTGTTGTTTTTGTCGTTCTTTTCCTGTTTGGTCTTGATCATTCACTTTTCTGTTGGTATTTTTTATATGGCTGGTTTCTATTGATATTTTATAATGACAGAATTGGATTAATTTGGGGCAGCTCGTTTGTTTCCTCCTCTACTGTGTTAAGTTTGCTGACATAATAAGCCTCTCTCTGAACCAAGAGACTGATTAGTGCTCTGTGAGGAGCTGAGGTCCTCAAATTTGAGGCTTCACTTAGGAATCAGTGGATAATTCAATCCACTGGTTGGAAGTGTAGTGGCATTTTTTTCTGACTGAAATTTAATATGGGGATTATCTCCTATTTGCTTCCCGTTGGTCACTTTAAAAAAAAATTGTATTTATTATTTGAGAGAGAGCAAACATGAGTGGGGGAGGGGTAGAGAGGGAGAGAGAAAAATCCTAAGCAGATTCTGCTCTGTCAGCACAAAACCCCAATATGGGCATCCATCTCAGGAACCTGACTCATGAGAGCAAGGTCTGGGCCAAAATCAAGAATCCAGTGCTCAACTGACTGAGCTACCTAGGTGCTCCTGTTGGTCAGTTCTAAACTTGGATTTACACTACAGAATGCATGTGAAAACTTCCTGCATTCTGCACACTCTTTTTTCCTGAGGACAATTCTTATATTTTATTAAATTTTATTTCTACAAATTGAGAGTAGCACAGAAGAACCCCAATACCACCACCAAATAACAACAACAGAAAAAACTTTTTGCTATTCTCTAATAGTTTAAGCAAACCACTTCTACTTGTTTCAGATTGTGTCTGACCCTCCCCTGCTCATGCTCTGTCTCTGTCTCTCAAAAATAAAATAAGAAACAGAAAAAAAATTTTTTAAAAAAGCGCAAACCACTTCTAATGTGGAGGTGTAGGGTGCAAATTTTCCTCATTTTCAGTTCGTTTGTTCTTGGTGAAGACCTATCTGTATTTAACTCTAGGAGTAAAGTATGTAACCCAGAACTGAGGGAATTGGTTCATCTCATTTCCTGCTGCATGATTCTTTCTACAGGAAACTGGTACTTTATCCATATGGAAATGTTTTTTAATTACTTATACAAAAATCAATTCCAGATGGATTAAACTACTAAATACAAAACAGTAAAATCTAAAGACTACGAATCAAAAGGAAAATTATTTTATGATCTTGGTTACAATAGAATTTTTAAAAAATAGACGCCAAATCACAAACCATCAAAGAAAATATTGCAATATTCAATGACCATAAAATATAAATCTTCTGTAGTTTTGACAAGCTATAAATTTCAAGAAGAAATTGTCAAGGCAATTTCTGTTATTAAATGAAGATTTTAATAGATTCTATATAAAGAATTTCTATCAATTAGTAGGAACAAAAGACAAGTCCTGAACAGAAACAGAATTTACCAAAGGAGATAGGTATAAAAATGCTTGTTTCATTTGTGTTTTAGTAGTGGAAAAAAAAAAAAAAAGGAAGTGCCATAAATGTCAATCAGAATTAGAATATTATACAGATGTTGATATAAATCAACTAGTGCTACACATGCTTATATGGATAAATGTCAAATATATTGCACTAGAAGCCAAATGCAGAAGAATGTATATTAAAACACCTTTATAAAATATTCAAGGCATGCATAAAGTTACGTGTATTTCTTTTTTTGCTTCATGGATTAAGTGTGCAAGCATGAAGGCCAAATGAGAAAGAGGCCGGTAAGGGGAAGGGGTCAGCAAATATGCAGCATCCTCTTCAAGTATGTCTGAAATATTTGTCTTAGGCTAGGTTTTTATTTTAGTGTCTAAATGTGTTTTAACTAAAAAATAAAGAATCAGACCTGGATGACATCATGTGAGCTTCTGCATCCAAATGAACCACAGGTCAGCCTTTGCGCTTTGGACAGATAAAGCATTTTTACTTTGTCGTTTGCAAGAGTGCCAGCGTACAAGGCAGATACTGCTATTGCTGGTGCTGCCAGTGGAAAACTAGACATTACAATTGGCAACTTGGAAATGTACAATAGCTGGGACTTAATATCTTCCCGCTCAGACCAAGAAAAAAAGTGGAAAATAATACATTTGTGTGTGTGTTTGAAACTCGTCCCTTGTTTATTTTGTGACGCTTCCTCTAAGGGAAGTATGGCAGCTCCCTCTGAGCTCAGTGAGTTGTCAGTGTCCAAAAAGATTCTTCCCAACTAGATGACACATGATGTTCCCAAAGTGTAAATCCCTGATAGTTTTTCCTCCTTTAAACTTGTATTCCTATATTGTTCAAATAAAATCATTATAATAATTTTAAAAGTATTTGACAAGTATTTTAGATTATACATGATTTTCCTTATTAATCTCATTTTTCTTAATGGTGACAAACTTGCCTAAGAGAAATTTTAACAGAGCCCTACCTCATAACTTAATTTTTCAAATGTTTCTATGAATAGCTTACTAATGTTCTCAGATCCTACCCTGAATCCCTGAATTCTAATCTCTAGGGGGTAGAGCATAGAAATATGTACTTTAGAAAATCTCCCTAGATGGTTCTAAATATTAGCCAAATTTGATAGAAAAATAAAAAACTACATGATTTGCATTGCCATTCATATTCAGACTTTTGATTATTACTTTATATTTCATATTTACTTGGATATTGATTTTTATGTTGATTATCTGATTTATTTACATTGGTTGATTGCAAGGTATGTCATTTTGTACATTGATTTGCTTTACCATGCCACGTGAGTAGGAGATGAATTGAGTTTTGGAAGGAGTCATAAACTACCACTCATTCTAAGCAATGTGTTCTTTCACAATCCACAACCAGTGATCAACATTTACTATTTTTATTTCTCTAGTAAAATACTTTTATTATTTAAGAAACCGAAGCAGGGTCTAGATAAGTGCAGCTGAACCAGATGGAGCGCAGATATTTAGACCTATGAGCATAGGAAATTGTTATAGGTCTTCAGAGCAAAGGTGCATTCTAATTTCCTATCTGACAGGGGCAGCAAGAAGATTGGGGGCATTAGCTGGTGGCAGTTCTTCACGGAATGAGCCTCTAAAGTGACAGGACAGATTCTGAACCCTCCTCTTTCTTAAATACTGGTTATGGACTAATTTTATCCCCGTATTTTCCAAATCCCACTTAATTTGCTTCTATTTCTTAGCTCTTCTGCTCTGCACTGTTAATGAATTCTGTATTTTTATTACCTACTCTGTAAAATAATAGGGCTTGATTTTTGCCCTAATTTGTTTTCTATAGCTTCAAGGACCGTTCCCTCATGTAAACATCTTGGATAATTGCACACGTTTGTGTCCACTTTAGTCACGCTGTAATGATCTTATAGATACCAATACAGCCTTTTCAGACATTTTCTGTAGAGAAGAAAATTGTTTAGTGATGGAAGCTCTGCATCTCTTTGGCTATTTTAATTTTCTCTTCTGTAGATCTTTCTAAGTCATGTGTTTCCTCATTAACACACTCAACTAATAGGTACACTGAGTCTTTTATGTAAGGCTTATTCTTTGTGTTTTATTTATGATCACTATTAATGCATTTATAAACATTTTATATTTATATGTTCAATTTATTTAATCAGGAAAATAACTGGCTGTGATTTTTGCCCTCTAGAAACTCTCAATAGAAGACTACGTATTTAAAAAAAATTAGTGTTTGTTTATTTTTGAGAGCGAGAGAGAGAGAACATTAATAAACACTAATTGGGGAGGTGCAGAAAGAGTGAGAGAGAGCGAGAGAGGGGGGAGAGGGAGGAGGGGGGGGAGAGGGGGGAGAGGGAGACCTAGAATCTGAAAGCAGGTTCCAGGCTCTGAGCTGTGAGCCCAGAGCCTGACATGGGGCTCAAACTGACAAGCCATGAGATCATGACCTGAACTGAAGTCAGATGCTCAACCTGAGCCGTCCAGGTGCCTCAAAGACTACGATCTTCTAAAACCTTATTTCTTGACTGGGAAAAGAATCATTCATTCATTCATTTTTTATTCACCATGTGTCTTGTGAGTGTCTGTGCTGTGTTAGGTCATGATTCTAGATTGCAGGTGGGATGATGAGATCAATGATGAGGAAAAGTTCTCATTACACTTACATTCTGTTTGTTCAGGAGACCCAAACATAAAATTGGGCATGATGATAGGTACCGATATGCACAAAGGAGAAAAAGTAAAGCAGGCAGAATGTGAAATGTTGGGAGATTGAAGTTTTCGGTCGGTGTCAGGGAACCCTTCAGAGAGCAGACTTCTGAATGAAAGCCTGCAGCCATTGAGGGGACTGACCTGAGCAGAGTGTTTCGGACAAAGGAAAGCGCAGGTGCAAAGACTCTGACATGGGAGCATGCTGGTTTGAGTGATAGGGGGAGTATGGTCTGAGCACAGAGAAGGACCGGGAGTGAGAAGAGGTAAGGCAGGAGAGAGGTCACGGGAAGTCAGATCACAGACCATCTACATAACATAAAAAATTTGTCTTCTACACGAATTGAGAGGGGAGATCATTGGAAGATTTTGAGAAAATACAGTTTAATGTGTTTTTAAAAGCATTAGCTTAACAGTTGCATCTAGACCAAGATCCAAGTAGTCGAGGAGAGTAGCAGGGAAAGTAAACTGTATTAATCCATGTGAGAGATGATGACGGTCTGGCCAAGGGGACAGGCAGTGGAGTGGTGAGGGAGAGTTAGAATGTGAGTATATTTAGAAAACAGAACTAAGTAGGCTTTTTTGAGAAAAAGGGGTTTTGAAAGAATTATCTTGTCTTTTGGCCAAGCCAACTAGAAATAAAAGATATTAACCAAGATAGGGATGATTATAAAATCTATTGGTTTAGGAGGAAATTTTAGGAGTGACTATATTCAAACCATAGCTTAACTAATGTAGTGAATAGTCTTTTTAAAAATTATTATTATTATTATTTTTTTTGAAAGAGAGAAACTGAATGTGAGCAGGGGAGGGGCAGAGAGAATGGGAAACAGAATCTGAAGCAGTCTCCAGGCTCTGAGTTGTCAGCACGGAGCCTAACACCAAGCTGGAATTCATGAACCCTGGGATGCTGACCTGAGCCACCCAGGTACCCTATAGTGAGGAGTTTTAAAGGGAGACTACAATTGTATTCTGCTGATGCTTGTTGGAATATAGAGTCAGTTGGAATGTGGGTCTAAGCAAAATCATCATGAGGTAAATTACATGTTCATTCTTTAGAGTATTAAGTCAGCTCCTGGAAATGACCTGGAGATACTTTGCATATCTGTTTATCTTCAACTGCTGGCATTTGAGAAGCCTTTCCTTAGTCTTACCTAGGAAGGAGAGCCTCAGGGAATCTCTGATGTATCCTAAGGCCAGTTGTGAATCCTGCTGAGCTGCCCCTGCCCCCCTCCAGGGAGCCCTTGGGCCAGCTGCAGAGATCCAGGCTTCCAAGGAGGGTCTGCTCTCTTGCTACAGATCCTTATACTATGCAAGAATTTCTCATAAATGTTCTGTTGCTGACGCTGGCCTTAGCGGTCAGCAACCAACCGAGGGCTATGTTGACAGTCATTAGCCTTAGTTCGTGGCCATACCCAGTGTAACACCACGTTGAGTGGCATTCTGGCCCTTTCTGCATTAAGACAACAGAACTCCATATACACCAATGTTTTACTTCCTCAGAAGAATATATTTTATATCTTCTTCAAGATTTTTCCTATTAATATGCAAATGTTAATCCTTAGGTATTTGGCTTCAAAAATATAAAGTAGTTCTGGGTAAATGCGGGAAGGAAGTGCATTTTAAGAATCTGGGTCTGTCAGAGGGAAACTGAATGCTGAAGAGCAGTTCAGTAGGAGAGGAATTTGGTTGTTCTGGCCTTGCAGGCGGTGACATGAAGCGGTAGAGTTATGGGATCACAGGTAAGATAAATGAACTCCAGTCATTGTCAGTTTATTACAGGTCTCAAAGGTCCAAATCTCAGAAAACAAATAATTCATTGGGTCTACTGGGCAAGTCAGTTCTCATGCCCACATGTTGGGCATGTGACTGGCCTTTGCCTGTCAAAAGATACTTAATAAATTGGTGTTATCAGCAAAAAGGAGAAATAAAGACTGAAAAACAAATCTCAGAGGTGTCTACCACAAGGGATATTTTTCATCAGAGAAAAAAAGTATAATTGTTAAACATTATTGAGGGCTTTTTTTGGGGGGGGGAAAAAAGTAAAGAATCACCTAGTAAATGAGAAAGGTTAGAGCTCTATCTTGGCTTAGAATGAATTTCAGAGGAAATGGGGTGAAGTGTACAAATTATTATTATTATTTTTTTAAATCAGTTTTGGGAAAGGCATCCAACATGAAGGAAAAAGTCAAAGAAAAGCCAGAGGAAACAGAACTGGCAGAATTTATCATTTTAAAAATTAATAGAATTAGGTTTGTCAAAAAAAAATGACCAGAATAATGACAAGATATAGTATAAAATTGGGAAATTTATATTATACTTAGCAGTCAAAGAGTTAATATTTCTAGTATTTCTAGTAGTTTCTACAAGGCAATATGAGAAAGGTGAACACCCCAATAGAAATATGAGCAAAGAACTTTAACTGACATTTTACAAAGAAGAAATGTAAATGGCCAAAGTTATATGTGAAAATATATTCCATCTCCCTAGCATTCAAAGAAATAAAATGAAAATAACAATGAGATGTCATTTTCACCTACTAAATTGTCAATGATTTAAAAAATACTATACCAAGTATTTAGGTGAATACAGTGACAGGGAAGTGCTCTTGGTAATGGGGACAGGGTTTTTTGAGCTGATTGTAAGGACATATATTTTTAAACTGAAATTTTAATAGTAAAAATCTTGTTGCGGTTTTGTTGTTTTTCAAAGTTAAAGGAACCAACTTTGGTATGCTGAAGCAAAAGAAGTCTTTGTTGGAATGGGTTCATAGTATCTCATGGAATTTAAGATGGTTCTGAGCAGCCAGGTCTTGACAATCACAGGAATCTGGAAGCACTAAGAAACAGATGGAACAGAAGTATTGACCATGGGAAGAATTAAGGCAGCTCTCAGGATCTCCTCTCTCTAGAACACTGTCAGGGTCACTCTGACCTGCTATATAGAAAGGTGTCTTGTTAAGATTCCTGAAAGGTTGCTTCTAGACTATGCTAGAGGACTCTCCACTAGAGCCTTGTCATGTGTGAAGTGTAGTTCTAGAGAATTGTGCTGTCTAGTATGTCATTTTTTAACAATATTTTTAATGTTTATTTTTGAGAGAGACACAGCTTGAGTGGGGGAGGGGCAAAGAGAGAGGGAGATACAGAATCTGAAGCAGGCTTCAGACTCTGAGCTGTCAGCACAGAGACCTATTCGGGGCTAGAACTCAACCAGCTCTGAATCATGACCTGAGCTGAAGTCTGATGCTTAACTGACTGAACCACCCAGATACTCCTGGCATGTCATTTTTATGTAAACTAGAGAAAGGGAAAGTGAAGGAATAGTGAGAATGATCAGTGGTACTGGCACTGATAAGTCTTAACTCCTATCTGAGAACCAACCAATCAGTATTTATTTGGTGCTTATTATATGTCAAGAATTATGGTAGGCACTAGAAATTAACATACTTATGTATAATGGTTAGTCTTTAAGAAAAATTGCCTTTTGATATCTTGCTAGCTCAGTTCATTAGATGTCTTCATGCATGCATTTGGTGTCCTGTTTTTGTGGTGGTTCTGCATGATTGAACTTGCAATTTATAGACAATATATCACAGATCCTTTATATTCTACAGATCCTGTTTGTAGTATTTTTTAAGAAAAATATTGGAGTTTTATCTTGGCTTGCATATGTTAGGAAAATTTCAAGTTCACTCAGTAGACTTTGAAATTTCTATTTATAAAAATGTGTGAATAACAAATAATTCTCTAATAAAAGAAGCCACTTGAGAGGTCAAATTTTTTAAAAAAAATTTGTTTATTTTGAAAGGGAAAGAGCACGCCTGAGTGGGGGTAGGGCGGAGAAAGAGGGAGAGATTGAAGCCCAAGTAGACTTCGGGCCGTCAGCAAAGATGCTCACGTAGGGTTCAATCTCCTGAACTGAGTGATCATGACCTGAGCCAAAATCAAGTCAGGTACTTAACCAACTGAGCCACCCAGGCACCCTTAGAGGTCAGTTTTGAGGCAACATATATTATTAGTCCACTCTAAGTTACTTATTCAAATATCTGTAGTAAGCCTATATTTTTGAATATTTTATATTTCAAAATTTTATTAATGAAAGCAGCCCAAATCAATTTTTAATGAGACCTAACAGAGCAATATTAGAAAGAAGAATGATGTGGTAATTTATAAATGAAAAATTATATATAGATATAAAGCACAATAATTAAAATCATGGACCTTGTCATTTAATAGCTGGATGGCCAAAGGTAAATTATAAACCTTTTGTGGGTCTAATTTTCACTGTGTGAAATATGGTGATATTAATAGTTTATACTTCATAGTTTTATGTGATAATAAGTGAGCTAATATATATCAGGAGTTAGCAAAGTAACTGATAATTTTATCAATGTTCACATTATTAAATATCAGCAAAGTGCTACACATAGATGATAAGTAGGAAGTACAGAACACATGTATACCCCTAGGATAGTTTGCAATCAACTCATTGTTTAAAGAGCTGGATTGATATAATGGTTCAAAAAACTTGAAACATGACCTACAAAAAGTTAGAGTATTGAACTTAAAGAAATTGAACATAAGACTGATTTTTAAAAAATGTAGAAGACTTTCTTACAGTTTTAGACAAAGTTTAGTTTCTTTGAAAAATTGAAAAAAAGAAGGCACAACGATTTCTCCTATACCTTGCCCCCACACATACATAACTTCCTTCATTATCAACACTTTCCACCAGATGGTATATTTGTTATAATTGGTGAAACTACATTGAACCATCATAATCCCTCTATGTCCAGAGTTTACCTTAGGGTTCACTTCTGCTGTTGTTTAATCTGAGTTTGGACAAATGTACAATGGCACGTGTCTGTACCTCCAGTTAAGTGTTAGTTGGAATTGTGAGTGGTTAAAAAGTTGTTCAGAATTGACTGTAGGCCGTATTGTCCAAATGTCCCTTCTGGTCTTTGAAGCATTCGTTTCCAGCATGAGTAGCATTTGCAATGACCATTATGGAATCTTACAGATACACTATTAAAAAGATAAAAATTTACATGTTCAATCTTTATTTACCTAGAGGCAGCTGTTATTTTCTAGAATTACCTCAAAGAAAAGCATAGCAATCACACTGGGAAAGGGGAGAGGAAAACCTTCTGGAAAGAGTGGTAGGGATGTGAATTGAAAAGTGATGGATAAGAAAGACCAAAGATGGGATAGATGAATTTTCAGAGGACTAACATCATGGTGGTAGTGGTATGGGGGGGGTTGGAGTGAAACTGTGAGATCAGATATTCTAATTTAAATGCGTATGCCGGCATTCTTCTGACAGAAAAAATATACATAATGGGAAAGGAAATGCAAGATGTCATCCCACATCAACAAATTTGATATTCAGGGGATTCGTCTGAATTCCCGTTTAGATGTTGAGTTTAAAAAAATATCAACAGCAAAACAACAAACAGGTGGCAGTGGAAAATTAAAATATCCAAAATTGAGCAAACTCATGTAATTACAAGATAGGCTTCAGGCCACCTATCAATTATACATTTAAAGGACTGGGGGACAGGGATTGCAGCTGACACATCTCTGTATCCCCCGCAGCACTGAGCACACTGACTTGCAGAGAGCAGATATTCAGCAAATATTTGTTGAGGGAATTCTTCATGGAATGTAAAATAGGTGGAAGACCTGGTCCTTATATTTCTAGAGCTTCCACCTTTCAGGGGCATACCAAACTAACAGACATCCATTTATGGACCAGCATTTATAAAATGCAAGATACCTGAAATTTTTGGTGATCGTAACTCAGAGTAGTACCTTCTGTGGTTTTACAGAATCAACAAATACAGTTTTGAAAAAAGAAATCAATGTGATTCTGAGTATGTACAGATGACTGTGGAGAAGATAGACATTGATTTGGGCTTTGAGGAATGGGGATTTTAGAAAGGTAAAATGAGAAAACCTAAGATGAGTAAAATGCTGTTTTAACACTATCGGCTTCAAGGTAAATTACAAAAATATTAATATTTATAGCATGGGAGTGAACAGAAAGGAAACAAAGGACCAGTAACGAATGGATATAGAATAGTTTATACTGAACTTATTTTATCAATTCCATATGAAGCTGCTCTCTAAAGGCATCGTAATTTATTTCTGCATCATGGAACTGGTAACTGTCACACTGCTAAATCTATTAGAAGGAAATATGTCTTTTGGTTCAGTTAATTCAATTCCGCAAGTATTTATTAAGCACTTATCTGAGCAAAGCACTATAGAATCATCCATGTACAAGCAATTAAAATTTAACTGGTTCAGAGAATATTTGCTACATTATTTCACTTGAAAAAGAGTTAACTGTTACCATATCCCTTCTTGATCTTCTTACAGAAGTGCCCTAACTTAGAGGTTTGAGATGAGAGTAAATGTAGTATCACTCAAGCTGAACATCTCAGTTTTTACATCCACACTGGGTTTAGCGAAACGGCATGATTTAAAAAAAAATAACTTGTCTCTTTAGAATGCAATTTAAATATACTTTTATACTACTTACTTCATTGCCTCCTCAGAGCAAACCATTAAAAAATGACTGGATAGATAAAATTTTTATTTTGCAAGTCAGGAAACAGAGGCTGAGATAGTTAAATAATTTTTCAAGAGCTTTCTACAGGTTGGTTAGAAACCACACCTTAAACACAAGATCTTTAAGAAGAAAAATCAAATTTTCTTTCAACTATATAATTCTATAACAGAAATAGCCATGCAGTCACATTATCCAGTGAGGAACTGAATTTGCAGAAATTTTCCCACTATTTGTGAGAAGATCAAAGAGTAATTAGTAAGAAAAACTCAATGATTTGGTCATCTGAATGGTCTGCTGGTGTTATGTGTCTAACTATTCAAAGATATACTTAGATGAGTAAAATGAAGGAGAAAAGGACACAAAATTTTCAAAAAAAATTGATCAGTGTGGTCTGCCTCTTAGCCAGGAAATTTTGCCTTGGCCAAAGAAGAGAAAATATTTGTGGAAAATTAAAAAAATTTTTTAAATTTTATTCTTATTTGTAGAGAAAGAAATTGAGACAGCATGAGCAGGGGAAAGGGACAGAGGAAGAGAGAGAATCCCAAGCAGGCTCCACTCTGGGTGTGGAGCCTGATGTGGGACTCAGTCATGACCTGAGTTGAAACCAAGTTGGACAATTAACTGATTGAGCCACCCAGGAGCCCCTCCCCAATTAAAAATTTTTTTTTCATTTAATTTTTATTTTTAGAGAGATTGAGAGAGCATGAGCAGTGGATGTTTTTGATAGTCACAACTGGTAGGGTAGGTAGCTGATACCTACCTATAAAGGGCAGGGATGCTGTTAAGTACAGGGCAGCTTACCACCACCACCACTGATGCACAGACAGCAAAAAAGTATCTAGTCCAAATACAAATATGAGTGCTGAGGTTAGCAAAACTGGGCATAGACCAGTCCAGGTAAAAATAAGCTAACATTTAAAATACATGAAAGGGGTGCCTGAGTGGCTCAGTTGGTTGAGCATCATCTTCAGCTCAGGTCATGATCTCAAGGTTCGTGGGTTTGAGTCCCATGTCCAGCTCTGTGCTGACAGCTCAGAGTCTGGAGCTTGCTTCAAAACTGTGTTTCCCTCCCTCTCCGCTCCTTCTTTTCTCACTCTCTTTCTGTCTCTCAAAAATAAACATTAAAAAAATTAAAATGTGTGAATATTAAGGGCTTCTGATGATTATACCATCTTGTAACTATCATGATGGGTTTTTTTCCCTTTAAGATTATTTTGAGAGAGTGTGTGCAGGTGTTTGCACATGGGTGAGTGGGGGGTGGGGCAAAGAGCTAGGGAGACAGAATACCAAGCAGGCTCCTTACTGTGAGCACAGAGCCCCTTGTAGGGGCTCTATCCCACTAACTGTGAGATCTTGACCTAAGAATCAAGAACAGGGTGTTCAACCCACTGGGCCCCCAAACGCCCTCACACTCTTCTTGTTAGCCTTAAATTATCTGAGATTTGGGAGTTGTCAAATTCACCTATTTCCCTCCATAAATATTTTCTTTCTCTATAGTGACAGAAAAAGAAAGAAAGAAAACCATTCCCTCATGATTCTTCCCCTCATATTACCATTATTACTACTTCTTGAGCACCAAATAATGCTTCAGGCTTGGTGTACCATTCAGCTTTGCTCAGTTAAAACAGGTGTTGAGTAAAATGATTGCTAGTCAAGGGAGGTCAAGTCACGGGACTCCTAAAACAAAACAAAGGAAACAGATGTCCTTGTCAATCCATCACTGTGTATCTGGATTTCCTGTTGAAATAATCTGAGGCCAGTGTGTTTGGTCAGGTCACTTCTGTGGTGCATGGATCCATCTCATAAAATTGCTTAATTTGGGAATCAACAAACAACTCCCATCCATGTAATATTTATAAGCGTGGATTTTGAGGACAAGAAGAAAACACTGAAAATGAAAGCAGAAACCACTCTGGAGGTTCTTGTACAACATACAAAGGAGTGTGAACTTTATCGTGTAGCTGGCAGAAGACACAACTAGGGTTTATTTACAAGTGTGTCCATTGTGGTCAGTTCTGTTTCTTAGATAAATAAATTTGATGGTTTATGTGGATGATGGATTCTCCTCATCACGATGAAAGAAGAGAACAATTAGAGAATTCTAGGTCTGTTATTACACCAATAAATATCTGTTGACTGTATTAAATGACTGAAGTGTATACAGTAAACTCTCATCAAAATACATTTGACTCTTGAACAACATGGATTCGAACAATGCAGGTCCAATTATATGCACATCTTATTTGATAACTATAGTAAGCAGAGTACTGTAAATGTATTTTCTCTTTTGATTTTCTTACATTTCCTTTAGCTTTTTGTAAGAATACAGTATATAATACACACAACATGCAAAATATGTGTTAATTGACTGCTAGTAGTAAAGCTGTTCATATTTAAGTTTTGAGTGAGTTGGGTTATACATGGACTTTTGCACAGGGGAGTCAGCACCTTAACCCCTGTATTGTTTAAAAGTCAACTGTATACAGTATGCATACTACCTCAGCTGACTTTTACCTAACTCATTCATATAAGCAACAAATATTGAGTGACATATTTTGTGATAGTCTCTGGACAATGGCTGGATGCAACTCATTGTAGAAATCTATAAACTGAACAAAAAATTTACCTTCCCCTTACATGTTCAACACACAGTACAAAGGAAAGCCAAATGTAATAATCACTCCTATTCAAAGAGAGGAAGAAAGGGAATCGCACAGTAGTCATTAATAGACAGCTATTGTGAAAGCCCACTGGGTAGAGACTGTGAGACCCTTTATTCTGGGTATCAGCAATATACTTTGATAGGGTTCAGTTCTGTCCCTGTGAGTAGCTCTCAAGTTCATTGTTCTCCAAGGCTTTGACTCAACCCTCTTGGTGGTCTTTCCTGTTCTACGATACCTCTTCCTAACTTCTGAGGGAGGCACGGAAGAAAGGCCTCCTCCTTGGTGCTGAGCTGCCTTCTCGGTCTGCCCCTTGTCCTTAGAAAAGTTGGGGGCCAGTAATTGTTTCACTTCTTCAACTCTCAGTCATTTTTGGTCTAGCTTTACAGCACTC
Source organism: Suricata suricatta (assembly GCF_006229205.1). Lineage (NCBI taxonomy): Eukaryota > Metazoa > Chordata > Mammalia > Carnivora > Herpestidae > Suricata > Suricata suricatta. Next base: position 49,134,247 of record NC_043703.1, on the reverse strand, counting down.
TGGGTAATATGACTCTCTCAAACTTTCTAATATACTGATTCTACTCACCACCATGTGCCAATATACCTATAGGATTACAGACATTTTGAGATTATTAGACTTCTGTAGATTGTGTTCTTAGCTACTTTTCACCAAGCCATTTTGTTAGGGGGAAACATGTAGAAGAGCTCTTAATCCAATCAGAGGTCTTAACAAAAAGTGCCTCAGACTGATCTTTCTCCCCAGCTCTCTTTCATTGTGACAGTCATTTAAAGGCTTGAAGAGCCTGAAGATGAGAATCAGTTGCATCTTTAAACTTTTGAAGTTCAGGGATATTTGGATTCTCTATTTGTGAATAGGCCATTTCTTTCCTGAGCTCATTTCCTTCTCTTGATGTTTATCAACAGCAGCTAGTAACAAACTACTTATGCTAACAATATTCTTTCTCCAAATCTCCTTGCCCAAACCTGTGGATTCCTGAGGTATATTTTCTGCCTTCTGAGTTAGTGTGGGTGACAGTGTTGTCAAATATCTGATCATTTGCCTAGTCTCAGCAAGTTCCTGTGCTGCCTTCCACTCAGCTGCAGAGCCACCTGACCGGTTCCTTAGGCTTTTGCTCTGCCAGCACCCATCTCCTGGGTGTCCATTTCTATATTTGTACACTACTGCTGCTGTGGTGCTATGAACCCAACACATCCAGATGCCCGTGGTTTATGAAAATCTATATGGACTTGTCATTCACAGGTTGGGATTGGCCATAGAAGCTCTATTGCAGACTGTAGGCCAGTTTCTGGTTTGCACCACATGCCCTCTCACACAAGAATCTAGTTTGAGGGAGCCCCTCTTACATGGATGCATTGTTGTCTTGCCACAGCAGAAAGGCCAGGAGAGATTTCAGTGAGCCTGAAAGATCCACTCAAACATGGCTCTTTCACTTTTACCCCTGTTCTATTGGCTGGTGCACGTCATGTGGCCGAATGCAACATCAATGAGATGGGGGTGAGTATTCTTCCCAGGGCTGGCGGGCAGGGGAAAGTGGGTCTTACTGAACTCTAATATAATCCTCTATAAGAAGCCAGTGTGTGTTGGGGCACCTGGGTGGCTCAGTTGGTGAAGCATCTGACTTCTGTTCAGGTCATGGGAGCAGTTTGTGGGTTTGAGCCCAGAGTCAGGCTCTATGCTGACAACTCAGCTTGGGGCCTGCTTCAGTCTCCATCCCCCTCTGTCTCTGTCTGTCTCTGTCTCAAAAATAAGCATTAAAGAAACAAAGTCAGTGTGTGTCCAGCAGGGTATGTGTTGGAATCTATGTGGATCCACAGGAATCAATGTTTTCCTAGATTTAGAAACACTTGTGTTTAAAACAGCAGTGGTATTTTAAAACATCAGCAATTACCTTTCTTCAGAGTATTCGTAGTAGAGGCATATTCACAAAACAATAAAAAGAATTATTCACCTAATTCCTTTCATACATGTAAAATACAATTCAGAGGGTGAGGATGTATCCATTCTCTGTCAGCTGTTTAAAAAATATGGCCCAGAGTTATTGTGTGCTCTTTAAGGTCATTTAGACATTATGAAACTTCTAATTAAATTTAAAGTTTGGTTTGCTAGCTTGATGTTTATTCTTAATTGAATGAGATTAATTACCTTTCAGAGAAAAGTTTTAGAAAAGACTATTTGTTTCAAATTCTACATGTCCATAAATATAGCATGTTTTCTATGGAACAAAGAGCATAATTTGCAACAGATTTTGCAAAATAATACTTAAGCTAAAACATCAAAGAAATGTTCGGGTTAATTCTGGTGCATCAGCCAAGGGAAAAATAGAGTCCTCAAGTATCAATTTAACATGGAAGAGAGATGACTTTGTCATTAAAAATCAATCAAAAGTAAACCTTCAAAGTTCAAAAAGGAAAACTATTAAAATGAAAAAGTGGCTTTTATAAGTAATTTTACTTTAAAATTTTAATAAACGCATTAAAATAAATATAATTTAATGAATGAGAGAATAATACTGATCTGTTACCATGGAAAAACCTCTTTGATACTATAATGACAAAATTTTTTAGATTAAAAGAATATCTTCAAGAGCAAGAAGAAAATGATGTAGCGTTGAGGAAGAAAAAAATATTGGAAAGAAAAACTCGCATCAACAGTAATAAGTTACTGTACACTAAACATAGAGGGGGGTGCAGGGTTGCTCAAAGAAAGCAAGAATCCTCTCCTAAAATGGACCTTAATGGAAAGGATTTTTTTTTCTCCAGCTCTTGGAAGTGTTCTAACATGGGTTAAGTCTACAGCTTAGGACAGGAATGCACAAACAAGGGTCTGTGCTGACTCGTTAGTTTTGTTTAGTAGAATATCCAAAATAAAGACACTTGAAACTCCTGCTCTAGGTAATGGTTCACGTAAGTGTGATGAATTCTTTCTCTCTGGGAGTGAGGATCTTCGATCTCATTTCCTGCCAGGACACTGGAAAATCAGTGTGTGGGATAAGCACAGCCTGTGCGGTGGCTGCCTCAGGTTGGAAGAGGCGGGTCATTGCGGGAAGGCAGCAGTGTGCAGGAGGGTAGGCTGCTGTGTTGAGAAAGCTATTTAAGGAGAGGGCACAGAAGGAAGGCTCGTGTGTGCTGGCTGATAAGCATGCTGGGGAGTTGGCGGGGAGTGGGGAGCACATTGTAGCTGAGTGAAAAGTCTCTGAAGTCAAGAGCCCCGCAGCTCACCTGAGTCAGGAACCACATGTGAGTTATTGCTAGACTTGTGGATCCAGAAAGAGCCAAGTGGACCCTGTCAGCAAATGATGTCTTCCCTTGGGACACTGCTTGAATTAGTAGGCACTCCACTATTTCTCCAGCCAAAGACTCAAGATTTGAATACCTTCAGGGTGTCCACTTAACTTTACTGGCAAATGGCATTACAGCAGATGACCAGAGAGCTAGAGAAGAATATCCAGAAGGAGCCAGGGCCTCTTTCCCCTCACCATGTAGTCAGATAGCATTCAGCAGAGTTGGGGGAGGAAGGAGTAACCAACAGGACAGCATTAATCCTCTTAAAGATGAATTGTCTAAACTGAATTTGCAGTTTTAGATCTGAATACTTTATCTTTTCTCTATACTATCCAGTTGAATGTGTTTCTGTGAGGAATGGTCAGACTGGTTACGTAGTAAATAAGTTGAAAACACCACATTTTTCTTACACACAGGACTGTGTGGGAGTAACTCATGACCCCATAACTCAAAGTATCCAACCTAGTCTATGTGAAATTTAAGATGTCAGTCATATCAAATATGAAAGAAAACAAAACTTCCTCAAGGGCTTTCCTAGAGGGCTACTACAAATGTGTCTGATTCTTTGTGTTCATCATACTTCCAGATAACCAATGAAAGTTTAAAGCATGTTCTATAAATGGATGCCAGTCCCTGAGTTTGGCTTGCAGATGTGTTCTTTTTGGCCTGCATCGTGTTGTAAAGCCTTGAATGGGTATTTATAAAAACAGAGGTCTTATATAAAAACTAAAATTTCTGGATTTCTTGTGAAAACATACAGAAATGGCTGAGGAGAAGCTGTCTCATAAGGAAAAATGCCTGTAGTTTCTGCAGTCACCACTACTATTTCTATGATTTTTTTTTTTTTAATGTCCAGCTCAGGACACTCATTTGCATTATTTGCCTAGTACCTTATACTCTTGTGAAATTGCAAACCTTGGCTTAAACACATGGAAAAAACAAGGGCTCATGGACCTACTGGCACCACTGATTTTTATTTCAGATTGTCGTTCTTGTTTCTTAGAAGTATTTCCTAAGGGAGGAATATTTTATTTCACTTATTTGCTCTGAGGTTTGTCTAATTAACTCAGCTTCACTTTCCAAGACATGCCTACTTGAAAGTTGTTATACCTTGTAGGGATAGGGTTTGGAATCTGGAGTATATTAATGTAGTGCCGGTTAGGTTGTAATTCTATATTTTACAAATGTGGAATTTGCAAATAAGACAAAGTATGATTTTGCCAATAAGAAGAAACAATCTGAGAGGAGAATTTATTTTTGAATCCAAGGAGAAGTTGAATAATAACAATGTCCAGGGCATAGAGTTGCAGTTCCAACTTGGAAATGTCTGAAACTAGAATGCCCAGCACTCCAAGAATGGGGCATCTGCCCCTACATTCCAACTCCTTCCATCTTTCTTCATCTCTCTTGTTTGTATCTTTCTGCATGAGGGATTCATTTTTTTGTTTCTTAAGTAGGCTTCCCACATAGCATGGAGCCTGGTGCAGGGTTGAGTCAGACACTTAACTGATTGAGCTACCCAAGCATCCCTGTTGTTTTACAGAATGATTCTTTCCATATAACTGTAAACCAACCTGGTTGTGTGTCCCTTCATAGTTTTTAATATTACTACTTTATATGATTTCAGAGGAAGGACAGTGATTGGCTGAGCTTAGGCAACCATGCACTTTCAAAACTGATTGCAGTCAGATTGTGAGGTCACGTGTGAATATACCAACTCCTTCTAGAACCATGTGGATGATGGAGAGCTGTGAGTTACCAAGGGAAGAGTGTTAGAAAGTAAATACCATGGAAATCCACAACAGTAACCAAAGTGGCAACAGGTTTTAATTAAACAGGTCACTAATTAATAATTGAGTAGTGTGGGGTAAAATCTCCACTAGAATGGGATTACCACAAAATGAGAACAGAGGATTTGGAGAGGGTAGGTTCAGGTAACTTTTACTGAGTTTTGATGCAAAATAAGTAAAGACATAGGATAGTGGATGTTATAAAGTGATGCATAGTTGTATGCTGAAGGAAATGATTCAGTAGAGAGAAAACCTGATGTAGAAGAATTTTTGGAGCCCTGAACTTTGATAGGTAAGAAAGGATGGATTCACTTATGGAGTAGGATTGTCTTTATATGTCAAGAGAAGAGTATAAATAATCTACATATCTAGGATAGATGGCCACCTACTGAATGGTGTCAATCTATAAAACTTCTTTGATTTCTATTCTCCGTGAAAGAGAGTGAGGACAAGAAATCATTCTTAGGGAGAATAAGGAGAATGAATGGCTCAGGGAAGTTTGTGGTCATGGATTGATAATGGTATGAGTTGTGAATTTTCTCCAGCTACCATCCATGGATGGGGTAAGGGCCAGAGGAGGTGGATATTCAGAGCGACCCAGAGTACACTAAGAAAAGGAGTATGTCAGTTTACAGTGGTTACTGTAACAAATGGCCACAAACTGGGTGACTTAAAACAACATAAATTTATTTTCTCCTAGTTCTAGAGGTCAGAAGTATGAAATCAAGATGTCAGCAGAGCTGAACTCTCTCCAAAGGCTCTAGGGGAGAATCTATTCTTTTTCTTTTCCAGCTCTGCTTTCTATTGATATTTATTGACTTGGGGCTGCATCACTCCTGTGTCTGCCCCATTGGTCACTTCCTTTCTCTTCTTCTCTCTGACTCGTGGCCACATCATTCAAATATGTCTTCACATGACCTTGTCTTTTGTATGTACTTCCTAAGAATACTTGTCGCTGAATTTAGGGTCCATCTGGGTAATCCAGGATGATCTTCTCATCTCAAGATCTTTAACATATCTGCAAAGACCCCTTGTCCCTGCAAATAAAATAACATCCACGGGTCCTTGGTGTTAGGACACAGATATATTATTTTGGGGGCTACTGTTTCAGCCACTCTGAAGAGCAAGGAGCTGAGATTGGGTAAGGTCAGTCATATGATTGCATAAACTATGTGAAGAGGAAAAGAAGATTTCATGGAGGTGAAAAAGATGTTGGGATCAAATGACTGCATTTATGTGAGGTTGGTTGGAGTCAACATGCAAGAAAAAAATGACATGGAATAATTGAGGTGGTAGAGTGATATATATCAAATCAAGACATCTGTTCATTCAAGAAAGAAAAAATACTGAACACGGCACAAATTAAAGAACTCCCTACTATAAAGTAGTAATTTCTCTTCCTACATTATTTCACTATAGCTGTCACAAAGACTCCATTTTGCCTGATTGTTACTACAGCTATTTGTCTTAGCGAGTATGGCCATAAATGTTCAGTAGCCTTCAGTAGCTTAGAGGCCTAAGTTAATTGGTCCTATGTTTAAAAATACAATGAGGGGCACCTGGGTGGCTCAGTCGGTTGAGTGTCTGATTTTGGCTCAGGTCATGATCTCACAGCTTGTGGGTTCGGGCCCTGCGTGGGGCTTTGTGCTGACAGCTCAGAACCTGTAGCCTGTTTCAGATTCTGTCTGTCTGTCTCTCTCTTTGCCCCTCCCCCACTTGTGTTCTCTCTCAAATATAAAATAAATGTAAAGAAAAAATTAAAAAAAATACAATGAAAGGCCTTCCCACCCGTCTCTCAGTGGTCTCTTTCCATGAGCCTGTACTTCAGGCAGGTGCTGCCTCAGGAGAGTGTTTTCCTAGTTCCTTTATGTCTTTCCCCCTCTACAGTCCTGCCACACAACTCCTCTGCATTCTCTGTGTTCTTTAACAATTACATGAAGAGTTTTTCTTTAACATTACAAATTCCCTTTCTTTCTTCTTAATGTTTATTTTTGAGAGACAGAAACAGTGTGAGTGGGGGAGGTCAGAGAGAGATTGGGAGATGCAGAATCTGAAACAGGCTCCAGGCTCTGAGCTATCAGCACAGAGACCAATGCAGGGCTCAAACCCACAAACCATGAGATCATGGCCTTAGCCAAAGTCAGACACTCAACTGATGGAGCCATCCAGCCTCCCCTACAATATTCTGTCTTCCCTTGTCTTTCAACTCAGTTTTCCTCCAAGAAGTTGAAGTCAAATGCCTTTAATCAACTTTCTAAGAAAGAGTCTCCATTTCTGGTTATTCTAACCTTATACATGAAGGTGGTTTGAAATTCATTTTCTCATTCCAACTCTCATTTAATTGATCTAAGCCTGAATTTATTCTGCAAACAAATGCTTCCCGAGCACTCCCTATATGCTAGCTCTGGGAATACTAATAACCAAGAAGATATGACTTCTCACTTCGGTTTACTCACTATCCACTGCAGGGATCAGCAAACTGTGACCCTAAGTCAAATCTGACACATAGCCTATTTTTGTACAGCCCTTAAGCTAAGAAAGTGTTTCACATTTTTGAGGGGTTGGTTGTAAAAAAAAAATGTGACAGAGACCATCTGTGACTCACAAAATCATAAAATATTTGCTCTCTGGTGCTTTGCAGAAAAAGTTTGCTGACCCCTAGTCTACTGGGAAAATATGTGGGGATGATATTACCAACCTCACAAAATTGTTGGAATTTGTTGTGGACTGTGTGCTGTTTTTGCCTAGGCAGAATAAATCTCTCTCTTCTAAGAAGAGTTTATCTTTTGGTGACAAAACCTACCTTGCACTCAGGATGAGATATGGGTGGGCCTGACTCCATTACCATTTGCTTAGGGCTGGGTACCTGGCCTGCTCTTCACAATCCCTGGTCACAAAAATTATTCACATGGCCCAGGTAGGTTCAGTAAGATTCAGTGCTACAATGAGACTTGTGCTACAATTACTGGGAAAGAAAAACTCTTTATTACTCCTGGAATTATTAGATGAATAATAATGGGAGCTTTAGCTGTTCAGGGCACTGTTTCTAAGAGATTAACTCTAAGGAACATGGAGTCAAAAATGAATCCTTGAACCAGTGCTGAAGACACTGGTCGAGCCCTGGATTCTCTCATACCTGCAGCTAATTCTTGCTTCTAGAGGCTTGTTGTGTATGTGTGAAATAATAAAGTTATTTTTTAAATTTAAACTATTTTAAAGTAAGCTTCTGTTACTGTAACATTAGGTATTCCCACTGGTATCAAATTAAAGGAGATAATGATTGTTAAGTAATTTATACATAATAAATGTTTAAGAAAGCAATCCTCTTCTTTAAAATCATTACTTAGTATGCTATCAAAAATATAAACTATTTACACTCCGAAGGTATGTTGAAGGTCATCTAATCCAATTCCCTTGTTTTGCTGTATTGGAGACTGTAGGGCCTCAGCAAATTTAAAATAAATTGAAAAATTAGCTTCAGAATGGGAAAACACAGTGCTGTGTGCTAATTATGAATTGAGATGTATTAATTTTATATGGCAACTGTTATGAGCAGCATCTGATACATTGGCAGCGGTCAGAAGGCTTCCTAGAAGAGATAGGGCTTAGCTGGGCTGGAAGGAGGAATGTCTTTGCTCAGTTAAAAAGGGGGGGGTGTCAGGTGACAAGACCTAGAGAAAGGGAGATTAGCCCCCACGGAAGTTAAACACAGGGAGAGGACGGAGGAGTGGAGCAGGAGTGGGAAAGAGGAGGTTATGGAGGTAACCCAGGGTCAGAGCATGACGGTCCTGTGTAAGGAGGTGGGCCATGAGAAGAAATCCAGGTTCTTTTGTTTAAAAACAAGAGTATGTTTGACAAAGTAGTCGATTAGTTTGGGGTGTGTAACATAGTAATTCAGCTTCTCTCTATGTTATGCTATGCTCACCACAGGTGTCGAAAAACTCAGGTTTTACATTTACGTTTTAGAATGAAAGTGGTGAGGTTGCAACTCAGCTGCTCTTCTAATCCTGGAGAATAATGTGAAGAATCTAAGGTGTGATCAATTTGGGGATAGAAGGATGGTGAAAGGGTACGGGCAGAGACAGAGATATTGAAGAGGGGAGAGGTATTTAGCAATTGAGCAATGGTGACTAATTCCATGTAGGAAGAAACCTGGATGGAAGACTTGCTCAGAGAGCCTAGGCTTTTGGCTGCCTTCTGGTATTAGAGAATAAAGGAAGAGAAGCGTGGCCTGATTTTTATTTGGTTTTGTTTTGAAATGTGGATGTGGAAGAAACATGATGCGTTCTACTTTTGACTTTTTGACTTTGAGGTACTCACAGTCCTTAAGTGAGGTCTGGAGTGACAGAGGTTTGGGCTGGAGATGCAGAGTTTTCAACAATCATCATGTCGATGGGAATTGGAAACATGTTATGGAATGAGATTTTTAAGGAGAGAGTTGCTTCTGTTGATTTATTCCAGATCTTTCTCTTCATAAAATTGAATATAATGAGCAAAATACTTATTTTAAATATGGGCTATAGCAATGAATTTTGAGCAAGTTTTCAATATCGTTTCTCTCTACATCTGTACACCTGGGAATTTAAAAATTTCTGTAAAAGCACTGTAGATATTATAACAATTTTTCTTAGGGACTTTGAATTCTGTAAAATCCACAGCAACGCTAGCCTCCTCTTACTGAAGAATGAAGAATAGCATAGCGTTATGGAGTGAGTCCCAGGCTGGAAGGCGCTGCAGGTGCACCTCATTGTATTGTGCTTTGCTCTGTCATCCTTCATGGGCACCATGTTCTTTACAGGCTGAACTTTTGTGGAAACTCTGTGTCGAGCAAGTCTATCAGTGACATTTTTCCAATAGCATTTGCTCACTTTGGGTATTTTTGTCACATTTTGGTAATTCTCACAATATTTCAGACTTTTAGAACTATATTTGTTACGGTGATCTATGATCTTTGTCCCGATGTCATTGTTCTAGGGTGCTACAAACTGCACCCATAGAGGATGGCAAACTTAATAAACGTTGTGTGTGTTCTGACTGCCTCATTGGCCAGCCCTTCCGCCATCTCTGTCCCTATCCCCCAAGACAAAATAATATTGAAATCAGATTAGTTAATACGCCTACAATGGCTTCTAAGTGTTCAAGTGGAAGGAAGAGCTGCGTGTCTCTCACTTTAAATCACACACTTTAAAAGCTAAACGTGACTAAGAGAGTGAGGAAGCCATGTTGAAAGCCAGTACGTGGTAGAAATAGCAAGACAACTGGAATTGGACGTGAAGCCTGAAGAGGGGGACTGGATTGCTGGGGTCTCGTGATCAGTCCTCAATAAATGAGGAGCTGCTGCTAACAGAGCGGCAGAGAAGGTGGTTTCTTGAGATGGAATCTACTCCTGGTGAAGATGCTGTGAAGATCGTTGAAATGATCACAAAAGATTTAGAATATTATAGAAACTTATTTGATAAAGCAGGGGCAGGCTTTGAAAGGATCAACTCCAGTTTAAAAAAATTTTTTATTAATGTTTTTTATTTATTTATGAGAGAGACAGTGTGAGCCGGGGAGGGTCAGAGAGAGAAGGAGACACAATCTAAGACAGGCTCCAGACTCTGAGCTAGCTGTCAGTACATAGCCCGATGTGGGGCTTGAACCCATGAACTGTGAGATCATGACCCGAGCTGACGCCAGACGCTTAACTGACTGAGCCACCCAGGTGCCCCCAACTCAAGTTTTGAAAGCAATTCTCTTGTGGTTAAAATGCCATCAAACAGCATCACACACCACAGAGAAATCATTTGTGAAAGAAAGAGTCAATGTGGCAAACTTCATTGTTCTCTTATTTTAAGAAATTGTCACAGCCACCCAGCCTTCTGCAACCACTACTGCAACCAGTCAGCAGCCATCAGCATCAATATTGATCGATGGGTAATTTGTCTTTCTATAATTTCATCCTGGTAACACTCTTGACATTGAGATGTGGTAAGCAGATCTGATGAGCTCAGAGTTTGTGCTTTAACAGCAAACTAGAGATAGAGGCTCCTGGCTGGCTGAGTCAGTTAGGGTTAGGTGTTGGACTCTTGATCTAGGCTCAGGTCATGATCTCATACTTAAGTGAGTTCCAGCCCCGCATCAGGCTCCGTGCTTACAGAGTCTGCTTGGGATTCTTTCTCACTCTTCCTCTCTCTCTCTCTGTCCCTCCACTGCTCATGTGCTCACTCTCTTCCTTGCTCTCTTTCTCTCTCAAAATAAATAATAAACGTTAAGAGAAGAAGCCAGCTAGAGATATGTAGAAATTACCAATAGTTTTAGACCACACAGCAAGCTGCAGTTTACGGTGGCGTACCATTTCAATACTTCCTGTTGAATTGCCCTTATTGAAATTCTCAGCTAAGGAGTGTGTTGGTAGAGTCTGCATGACCGTTGTCTCTGTTAACTCCATGGTGTTCTGTTGCCAGTGGCTTAACACCATGCTTGGTTTTAGGGATGTTGGGTGAGGCTGCCTTGATGTTTAGTGTGACGTGAGTTCCTTGATGTCATCATTATAAAACATTCAGAATACTGAAAGTGGCATTTTTGTCTTTTGTGCATAGATTTTTCACCAAAACGTTGAATATTCAGCTGTAAAAAAAAAAAATCCAATAACTTGATAATTGGGTATATGGTGCATATTCATTTACACTAAAGTAATTCAATTATAAAATTTATTTTCATTGTGAAAAACTGACAACATAATGGATAGAAATTGTGTAAGGAAATGAATACATTCTCAAATACAGAATGATTGACTTTTTAGACGTCACAGAACCTGAAATATATGAAACGTTATAGGTGAAATGTCAATCACTTTTGCAAGTAGGCAAGCAGATTCAGTTTGAATATTTTACTCAAATATGTCTCACCCTTTCCTTAGTAAAATAACAGATTTTAAAGAAAGACTTATGTGGAAACTCCAGAGAGCCAAGCGTGACTCCTAGATGTCCTATGTAAATTACAAAGCACCTGTTTGTTTCCAGGTCCTGGCAGAACTGCGGCATTACTGAATAAAGGCCATATACTGGATGTAATATGTATTGATCTCAGTGAGGCATTTGATGTAGTGTTTAATGAAATCTTATTCCCCAAATAATTTAAATTGGCTTGGCTTTGAGAGCAATCACACGCGTTGAAAACTGGCTGAACAGAAAGGAACGAAAGGGAATGTGAAATGCCCACCTGTCAGTAGAGAGAACTACAGGTTCGCCAGCTTTTCTGGTAGGCCTGCAAAAGACATAGAATGGCAGGACACGTCTAGGAAAACTTTTCAAAAGTAAAGTGTATACTTGGTAGATTTTTTTCTTACTAGAATATTGAAAATCATACACTGATATGAAGTTTTTATTTTCTGTTAACATTTATAATAGCCTTTGCCTGTGTGTTAAATCAGCATGGAAGGAGAATCAGCATAAAAAAAGGGATCTTTTGGTCACATTTTGAGATGCTGAAGACCTTGTGTTTTGTTTACATTTTGGCATTTATAAAAGTCGGGCTCATTAGCATTGTCTTATCTCTGTATTTTAAGTTTGTTTATTTTTAGAGTGGGAGAGAGAGCAAGCAAGCAAGCAGGGATGAGACAGACAGACAGAGAGAGAGAGAGAGAGAGACAGAGAGAGAGAGAGAGAGAGGTTGATTGATTGATTGATTGATTGATATTGGGAGAGAATCCCAGGCAGGCTCCATGCTATCAGCACAAAAGTCCTATAAGGGGCCTTAACCCACAAACCGTGATTTATGCCCTGAGCTAAAATAAAGATCAGATGCTTAACCAACTGAGCCACCAAGGCACCCCATCTGTACTTTCTTTATACATAGAAAGTGCTTATTAATTATCTGTTGAATTACCACAGCCATTTCCTGCCCTCATTTGTAGCTTTTCTTGACTTGTACTTACAGGCACCTTCAAATTAAAAAAAAAGAATATAAAACCTTTACTGAATTATATTATAATCTTAAGCATTGTAAATGGAAAAATTGGTGTGAAGGAATAAGGAATCTGGTTTAATTTATTATGTAGACACATGGTATAAAACTAAATTTTAAAATGTACAAAGGTAATTTTTTAAATCCTTCAACCCAAATAAATATTTCTTGATAACTTAGAAGAAAAAAATGCTTGAAATAATGTTAAACAACACATGTTCTGCTAATAATATTCATGAGACTGAAATGTAATTGCTAGTAGAATGAAGGTCTTAACATTTATGTAGGATAAGAGAATAACATTTTTGAAATCACTGGTGAATTATTCATGGTGTTAAATTTATTGTCTGTTTTCCTAACATTTTTGCACAGAAGATTAATAACTTTTTAGCCTACGAGTTTTTATTTCATTACTATATAGCAGTATTCTGTCCATCGTATAAAAACAATTGGACATCAGATGAATAAGCTCATAAGGTATTTAGAAGATGGTAAAATAGGGTCTGAAATGTACATATAATTTGCTATTTTCTAATGTTATCAGGAAAGTAATCTTTCAAAAATTAGTAGGTGTGTTCCGTTCAGTCGCCACTTCTTTAATTAAAATGTAGTCTGTTTTTATTTTTTTAATGTCTATTATGTTTGAGTGTGATAGCGTGTGAGCGGGGAGGTGCGCATTGAGTGAGACACAGAATCCAAAACAAGCTCCAGGCTCTGAGCTCCCAGCCCAGAGCCTGACGGAAGGCTTGAATGCACAAACTGGGCAATCATGACCTGAGCCAAGCCGGATGCTTAACCAACTGAGCCACCCAGGTGCCCCTAGTCTGTTTTTAAATATTTGAAATTTTGCGTCTTTGCCATGGCAGCCCAGTATAAATTGCTATCAAGTTACTGTAATATTCTCAATCAGTAAAATTCTATTTTGGTCCTTTGAAGGGCCACTTAATTGTTTGGTTAATTTACACCGTATTATTTTTGGCAAAATTCCAGGTGATCCACATGGTAACAAGAACAATTATTGTAGCATAAGCCAGGAAAGAAAATGCTGTTGTCTTAGAAACAGACTTTCTGGGGTTACCTTCCCGTAGTGGTGGGTGCCCGGGCTGCGGGGGGCATGCAGAGCTCACGTGGTGTTGGGAGACCACTTGGTGAGCCAGGAGATCGTTCTATTCTTTTAACTTCTATCATCATGTTTTGCATCTCGGCGAATTTTTTTTTTAAAGTGGTGAGACAAAATATGAGCCTGTTAATTTTCTTTTAGCGTTTAATCAGCTGTATGTCCTCATTCATGAATGCTTCCTCAGAGACTCTAGGTTCCAAATGACACACTTTAGAAGATACTGCAGTGATATTAGGATATCCTGATAGAGATGCTTATCATCGACAAAACTGTGGCAGCGTTTAATGGAATTTAATAACGATGCTAAAACCATTTAGAGAATGATGACTGAAGGCACTAAACATATTTCCACTGTGATACGTTAAAAAATGTCAAGAAAACAAAGCAGGACAGAGGTTATAGGATAAAAAGGTCCTATTTTGAGAGAGTCTCCAAATCCGTGCAGGAGAAGACACTCATGATTTTGGCAGTATTTATTGAACACTTCCCACAAACCAAAACAAAAACCTGCCTCTCCCCTCAAAAGACACACACTTTGGGAAGAAGAGACAGGCACTAAGTCAGCCAACAAGTAAAATAAATGGTGTGTTACTTAGTGCTGTGATACAGGGATGATCAAGGAGCAGGTAGGCATCTAAAGCCAGGAAAGAAAACGTGTGTGTTTGTGTGTGTGTGTGTGCGCGCGGGTGTGCATGCGTGGTGTGTCTTGGGGTTAGGTCCAGGAATAGGAGCTGCCATTTTGAATAAACTGGCCAAGAAAGGCCTCTATGTTAAAGTAAACTTTGAGGGGAGAACTGAAGAGGATGAGAAATCAGTGGTTTCTGTCCCGCGTTTATCTACATAACAACATAGCTCTGATGATTCTTAAAATACTCAGACCTGAAAGATGACTCAAATTTCACTTCACATGAACTATTAGGATTTTTTCCCCATAAAATCACTCATATATACTACCATATACTGAGTAGAATCAAAACGCACAACACTTTAACATATAAACATACAACATAGAGTTGATTTAAATGCATTGAAATAGAACCTGTTACAAGGTCAAGGGCTTATTGCCTGATACATAAACACACAATGAAATACAAAGATGTTGAACTCCATTTTATAACGATGAAAGGCAGGTATAGGTGAGGCTTTGTGGTTCTCTGCTTCCTATCACTTTCTCAGATGTGATGGGGAAATCTACTCTGAGTTGAACTGTTATTGAATTTCTTGTATTCAGTAAGCACACAGACTATATTAGCAAACCAAAGAGGGGCATGAGGATATTCTTTTTGAGTCTTAGCCTTGCCTTTAATCATTTCCATGGATATTGGTTTCACTGGCCCTTACATTAATCTTCTTAGCAAAAAGAGACGAGCAATACTATTACCCCTGTTTTGTAAATAAGAAAGAGGACGATAGGAAGGTTAAAAGATCTGCCTCAGGCCATTCTAACTATAAGGCTTTGGTAAAGTCTTCAGAAGAAGCTATTTGTCTTCAATGACAGTTCTGAGTTTTAAACACTAAGGTCCAGAGTAAACCTAATCTGAAACAGTATATCGTAATAAAAAGATAACAGGACTGGGAATCAAGAGTTCTCAGTCCTACTTGCATTTATACCACTTTTACAATTATTTTTTTTTTAAGTTGGAAAACCATTAGATGTTATTTTATCAAAAACCATTTGTTGAGAATCTCTTCTGTACCGGGCATGGTATGAAGTGTTGATAAAGCTATGCTCCGTATCCCGAAAGAGCTCATGTGCTCGTGGAAGAGATTTACCAACAAGAGAAAGGTACCGGCGTACTAAGCGGTACATCAGAGGCGGGTACAGTGGGCTAGGAGAGAAGAAAGGGACCCACGACCAAAGCTGAAGTTAGGACCACAGAGAACTGCTCAGATATAGACCTACAAAGTCACCAGCTGAGATAAACTAGACTAGCAGTTGATTGATGCAGGAACATATCACAAGCAGAGGGAACCAAAGTGCAAAGGCCCAGAGGCAAGAAATAACAAAATTTTAGATGTACAGATGTTTCACTATGGCTGGACGATTGAGAATACAGACAAGAAGGATGAGAAAAGCTAGAGTTTTCAAGGACGGGTCAAGAAGTGCCTACCGACCGCACAGGTTTGCTTTGAACCTGCACGCAGAGGGGTGTTTGGGGCACAATTGTGCATAGAAAGGGACCTATTGCATTTGAAGTTTACAATGCCCTGCTACAGGTAGAGTGTAGGATTTATTTGAAATAGAAGATTTGAGGCTGTAATAAGACTTCAAGAAGCAAAGTTATGAGGGGCTGAACTAAAATAGTGCATGT
Organism: Suricata suricatta; assembly: GCF_006229205.1. NCBI lineage: Eukaryota > Metazoa > Chordata > Mammalia > Carnivora > Herpestidae > Suricata > Suricata suricatta. The sequence goes on along the minus strand of NC_043703.1, from coordinate 49,118,313 downwards.
AGAATAGTTTAGAAAAGGTTGATTCAAAAGATTTATCAAGTAAGATGCATACAATTTTATTTTTAAAAATGTACGTAAAGGAGGACAGAATGAATAATCCGGATAGTTAGGGTAATTTTGAGTAGCAGTGTTGAGGAGGCTAAAAATTAGAATAGGCTGGTAGTGGAAGAGAGCATGTTCTGGAGACTTCTGTGCTTTTTGAAACTGCACATTACTGAGCCCAGGCATAGGTTAGGATGCGCTTGGCCAATGTGTTGATTTTTATTTGAAGGTCAGGGGCTCTGGGATTAGTGAACCCCAGGGTTTAAAGTCATCACAAGCTCAATTCCCGTCATCCTCTACAATCATCTTAAAGGCTGCTTTTTTCCAGTGTTGTGACGGGAATGCAGAGTTGGCACCTACTTCCTCGGCATACCTCCCGTGTCCTTGGGAACGCCTGGGTCACAGGCCCACCCTCCACTAATTAAGGAGATGATGATGATTAGTTTCGGCAAGTTGAGATTTAGTGCTGGGGATTCTGCCGAATCAAGTGTGAGAAGGTAGAAAAAGAAATATACATATATCTGGGGTCTGACCGTAAAAGAAGGGGAAATTAGCATTATGATAAAATCAACATGGCTTAAGAATACTTATCTTGAATGTGTATGAAAATAGGGAAAGTGAGGAGCCCCTGGGAGGTTCAGTCAGCTGAGTGTCCAGCTCTTGATGTTGGCTCAGGTCATGATCCCAGGGTTGTGGAATCGAGCCCTGAGTTAGGTTCCATGCTGTGTCTCCAGGAAACCATTTAAGATATTCTCTCTGTCTGTCTGTCTCTCTGCCCCTACTCCACTTGTACTCTCTCGCTTTAAAATGAAAAGAAATTAAAGAAAATAGAGAAAGTGAATGTGATTTGTTAAAACAGATGGGACAAGGTTGTATCTGTGTGTCCATGGAAGGGGTGGAGAAAGGGACAGAGAGGACAGTATAAGATGAAATACAAAATAAATATGAGATTACTTAATGCAAAGCAACCATACCTAATTCATCTTTCCACCCCCCACTTGACCTTAGTTTAAAGTATTTGTGGCATTATTGTTTTCAAGGATTGTTGCTTTTAAAGGTCTTTGATGTTTCTCCTTTGTCACTTTCTTCATTTCCCTAAAACAGAAGGGAAACAGTGTTTCTGGATTTTAATCTAAACATGGAGAGATCTTTAAGTGTGAAGCAGATCCAAGGGGAAAAATAACCCTCTTAGATATAGATGTTATTGCCATTAAATTACTACCTGAAGGAGATGTACATCTAGGAGATACAGTTAATTTCACATGAAGATGGGAAGGACCACTAAGGTAATGAACTTTATTGAGAGCGTGTTTAATCCTATTCACGTTTGAGAAGCTTTCTAAGCAAGAAAGACCACTGAGTTGATAAAAGAAGCATTTAGTTAGCAAATACCTTTGTGCTTCCCTGCTCCCTGGTATATTTGCTTTCGAAATGAACGTTACTCACATGGTAGATACAGACCTGCTTTCTACCTCATCTCCAAGAGTGAGCGAGCGAGTGTGTGTGTGTGTGAGTGTGTGTGTGTGTACCAAGGGGACCATCAGTGTCATGAAGTAACTAAGGAATGCATTAAGCAACTTTTCAGGGGTATGTGGATTGCATAATTTAAGACTATCCTGGGGGCATCCATAAATGATGCATAGGTTTTGTTTTCTTATTTTACATTTTTAGAGGGGAGAAGGGCACCGATTCTGCACTTTCTACACCGTTAGCATTATCTAAATCTCCCTCTGCCTGTTGAATCCTGAGCAGTGGTAAGGAGCCAGGAGATCCTTTTAGAGCATTCATTCTTCGTGTTTGAAACCCATTTGAGGAGGAACGGCTAGCATGATTCCGTTAGACATCACCCTTCCTTGTGTTCAAACAGTGCTGGAGACCCAGTCAGCAGTGATTTGGAAGTGACTTAATGATTGCGTTTTGCAGTATTTCTGTACCCAGCATTGTCCTTTAAAATCCTGTGAAAATAGGATTCAGTAAATGCAGTCTTATTTCGCATTAGTTATGTAGATCCTGAATTTTCCAGTGTTTCAGGGTGACGGACACCTTCTGTGGCCTTACATACTCTGTGCTAGAACATGAACTGTGTGTTTTTTCAAAGCTAATCTCCTTTCCACTTATAACTGCACTCTGAGCCTTCCCTGTACGTTGGAGCAATATAGAGCTAAACAACAGATGGTAAAACAAACAAACGAGCTACAAAAAATAACCCTGAAAATCTGGAGAAGAAATTCAATGTAATGATTTTATTTGCTTGGGTCACTTTGTTTTATAAATCAACGATTAAGAATGCTATAATTAGTTACAAGCGAGGGCATTTTGTTTGGTCACTTACTGTTTAAAGATCTAGTGTCATTCAAACATTACAGGTCTCTTTAATCACTACACCCTAGGACATGGGGTATATGTCTTAATTGCCCCCTTTTAAACTGGAGCCAACGTTTAACAAGTTGATATTCTTGGCCCTATTAAGACAGATTTGGATTTTCTCTGATGAGTGCAGCTCTTGCCGCACCGCTAGGTGGCAGCAGAGCTTTACAGTTTCTGGGTTTGCGCTGCAGAAGCTACATGCCCTTCGGTTCTGCAGCAGCTGAGGCTGATATAAATGTATAAACAAGCAGAAGCTATATGTGACACACACCACCATTCTTAAAGCAGAAAGCAACAACTCCAAGCCAAGTTTTTGGCTGCCGGTGGCCTGGTGAAGCAAGGCTTTGCTGATGGGTTGGGGTAGAGGAACGGAAGATGAGTGCTTGCCCAGGTTTGGTTCTGTGTGTGTGGTTTTGTACCATTGTCCAGGCCTAGTGCGTCAAAGAGAGGCAGTTGGTGACTCGTACCCGGTGCTGCTGGAAAGGCTGCCGGTGCATCCGCCTGGATCTGCTGTGGCCATTATTGCCTGACTCCTGTTGGCAGAGGAGCAGTGAGGCAACGGAACGTGGAAGAGTAGCGAAACATGTTAAAAAAACAAAAAAAACAAAAAAATAAAACAAAAACAAACCAAAAAACCCCAAATCTTTTACATTGAAAGCATGCAACTTTGAGGCTTCTTAACAGTGAGAGGTTAGTTCCAGAGTTGAGTAGGAGTAGACAGTGATAGTAAAACATTGTATTTGTGTATAAAAAGATTTGCTAAGTTGATATTCAGAATATTACCCAGGAAATCTACAAATTCTTGCCATGCATGGAATGTTTACGGTAAATTCAGAGAGATGCTTGGGTCATGCATAAAGATACTTGCATTTAGAGGCAGTAGATTTATGAGTTGGGGAGAGGATGGATTTTCTTTTTTGAAGGAGACCACTGTATTCCAGGATAAATAAAACTTTTCCGTGTAGAAAAGCACAAGAGGTGGTAAAGACGGAGGGAAGAGCCTGTCCCCACAGGTAGGGGAGAGGCACAGCAGCTGCATTGTTCTGGAAAGGCACTAATCTGCAGGTTGTATTCTAAGTTGATCCACCTACATCTGCCATCGCAGCCGGCACCTGGTACAGGGTGAATGACACACAATACTCCCCAAATGTCACTGTCCAGCCGTGTCCACCAATTAAAACTAATAAACATTCCTCCCCACGCCGAAAGACGTGCTGCCAGCCCAGCGAGCAGCAGGGCAGGCAGAGGCAGAGCATAATAGCAGCGGTAGCAGCAACGGCAGCCAGAGCCCTGGGCAGCAGGTGCGCTTGGCTGGGAGCGGGGAAGGGCACAGTGTGGGGCTGGCATTGCCTGCTCACATATTATGCAGGCAGAGCTGAGTTGTTTACAAATTGATAGCAGAGGGGATTTGGTTGGAGACAGCCGAGCACGCTGCATTCCGTGCCCAGAGAAACCTGAGTGGGGTTCCCTGCTGGTTGGTTGGGTACCATTCACCAAAGGAAAAAAAGAACCGCCTCCCATCCCCCACCCCGTCCTGTCCCCAAACACATGCCCTCAACAGGTAGCACAGGCCCAGTTCCATAGGCAGGCAAAAAACACCTGTGAGAAGCTCAAGGACCTTCGATGTGGAGGACCAGAAAGTCTCCTCACTGAGTTTGTCTCTTCCAGGTCCCATGCAGGTGCCAGATGCCAGAGCAGACCAGTCTGGACAGACATAGCTTGAAAATTGGAGAAGAAAGAATAAAAAAAAATCCACTGAGGAAGGCAATAAACCTCCACGAACCTGAACGTGAAGAGGCTACAGAAGGTAAGAGACCTGCTGAAATGTCTTCGTGTTCAGTGTGCGGTGTCTTATGCTGTGCTGCTCTCGAGCTTCTCTGGGAACGAGCTGGAAAGCCCTAGGAGAGAGACAGTGTGTGTGTTGGAGTCATGGGTACGGGGCTCTGGAACTCCCAGGGTCAGTGGATGGCACGGCGGGGCCGGAAGCACGGGCGATTCGGGATGGTGCCCATACCCAACAGTGAGGCATCATGGGTTTTTCTTGTTCTCAGCGTTACTTCTACCAAATGCAGTAGGAGCGTGTCCTGTTTCCATCTTGTCAGAAGCGCCGCGACCTATGTCAGTCTTTGCTTTCACCTCTGCTGGTTTCAACTCTGCTGTCTTGTGGCGTCGGTGCTGTCATTTAGAATCGTGCCTCTTGAG
>NC_043703.1:49104921-49113602 GCF_006229205.1 Suricata suricatta | reverse complement strand
GTATTAGCTGCCGAAAACCTTGGGCTCCAGCCCGCTGTGTCTTGGGCTACAGCGATGAAGTGACTTGAGGCTGGGGACTGGGGGGATGTGGAGGAAGAAGAGAGGAGAGTGGCATATGTGTCCAACAGAAAACAAGGTGGTAAAGAGAAAGAAGAAAGCAGATGGCAAAGACCTGGGAATTTTAAACATAAGCAGGAATCCCGAGCTTAGCCTAGTAAACCTGTAGAGCTAGGTCAAAACAAAGGATAAAGGATTCAGGACCAAGACTTATCAATCAATCAATCTCTCTGTCTCTCTGTCTCTTCTCTTCTCTTCTCTTCTCTTCTCTCTCTCTCTCTCTCTCTCTCTCTCTCTCTCTCACACACACACACACGCACACACACACACATACTGGTTGGGTCAAACCTGGACAATGGTCTAAAAAAGTGAAACGGGAAGTAGAATGAAGAGGGAGACTGATGTTACCAAAGGGCATGGCCTGTTGACAGCTTTTTCTGTTACACATAAAGTAGGTTTGTCATTCATTTAAAAACCAAAAACTTCACTGCAGGCTCACTGCATGTGTAAAAATAGAAGCAAGATAAAATTACATTCCAGGTAGTATGAACAATCTGGTTTTTGGATTTCCCTGTTATAACACTGCCACCGAATTGTTCATCTTCGGTTTAAACACGTGGTGACAGGCTCCTTTCTAGCTATTGGCGGTTTCTGTGTATTGATGGCAGTTTTTTTTTTGTTCATTCCAACGTGACCTTTACAGTGTTTCCACTTCCGGGACTCTGTTCTGACTCTGGAGCTATATAAGGCAAACCCACCAGTCTGTCATGTACAAGTACTTAAAATCATTGAAAAGAGGATTCATGGCCCATCATGTAGCTCATTAAGTACCTCATAGATGCCAAGTACTTTTCCAAACTCTGGAAATACAAGATGAATAAGGTGGGGGCGTGGGTCCTCCTGCCATTTGTATTCTTGCTCTGGAGATAGGAATGTATCCACCCTGTAGGATGCATTGTTATCAAGACCCGCAGGTGAATCTAAGAAGTGCTAGGAGGACACAGAGAAGGGTGGGCCGGACCAGCTCTTACTCGGGAAGGCAATGCAGGGGGACACCCGCCTTAGAGGATAAGCAGGGGTTCCCGAAACATAACAATGGAAAATGTAAATATCTGGAGTTCCAAGGGAAGGTGGAGGCGAAATGCCTTCTCCCCTGGAGCAGAAATAGAAAAGTAGTTCCGGTTCTCTGTTCGAAGACATTGACCCTGTGAGCAGCACCCAGGCTTTCCCCAGAGGAACTTGAACTGACCGTCCACTTCTCTTGACTTTTGAAATGTCTTCACAGAGCAGTGATTGCAGTTGGTTGTCTGGCATAGAAAGGGGTTTACTATCAGGTCAGTAACATTAGATCTGCTCCACAAGGAAGTTTGGGAAGAAGGCAGAGATGCTTGTGCGCTTGTTAGCTTTATTTTTGACTCTGATTTGATGGAGCTGAAATGAGAGAGTTGGAGAAATTCATAAAATTTTTAGTCTCCATATTTTGAGGGGAGGGGTCATATCTTAGGTTTTTCTATTGATGTGGGAAATTGTGCACAAATGGTCAACAATAATATTTGTTGAATGAATGTTTTATAGTAGTCAGGTTAATGCTATCATGCTTCTTTGATGAATTGAATTGGCTTTCCTTAAAACTAGTTTTATTATATGAGTTATTACTATAAAACACACATCCTGCTCTCATGTGCTTTTGTGATTTAACTTTCAAATCTACCCCTCTCTGTGTTACAAATGGATCATGTAGAGATAGTAATGCTGGTTAATTTAAAGAGTATAGGATGTTAAACCGTACAGAGTTTATCCCAAGGAAATTCAGGAGGAGTCATAAATCACCATGGTGACATAACACATTGTGGGCCTTAGGGGGGTAAAATACTATAGACCTTTTTCAAATTTACAAATCTCTCAAATGAATTGTCGTATTGACACAACTTGGGCCACAGCAGGGAATAATTATTCTCAGTTTCGCATCCTAGAACAGAAGGGAAACCGTGCCCCATAGCTCAGACCATGCTCACTGTACTGTTGGCTCTTAGCTTGTCTAATAGTTTTAAAAGAGAAATACCATCCCTTCCTCCAGGGATTCTGACTAAAACCAGATTTTCCTTTACAATGAGGTGAGACAGTTAACATTTTAAACAGTCCTAGAAATTTCTGCTTTTGTAACACTTTGGTGTGTGTGTGTGTTTTTAAATTTTTAATGTTTGTTTATTTTTGAGAGAGGGAAGGAGCATGAGTGGGAGAGGGACAGAGAGAGAGAGAGGGAGACACCGAATCTGAAGCAGGCTCCAGGCTGTGAGCTGTCAGCACAGAGCCTGACCCGTGAGATCATGACCTGAGCTGAGGTCAGACACTTAACGGACTGAACCACCCAGGCGCCCCTGCTTTTGTAACACTGCTTATCTGGTGATTCTCAGGTTCTTAAACATTAACATTATATTAAGTCCCGGTCCTCTGAGCATCAAAGGGCCTCTGAACATTGAATCACAGTAACTCCATTGCAAAGAGAGCAAAGCTGAGGAAATTTGTCTCTAAAAATGCAGCCACGGGGTGCCTGGGTGGCTCGCTTGGTTGAGCGTCTGACTTCAGCTCAGGTCATGATCTCGTAGTACTTGGGTTCACCCACATCGGGCTCATTGGTCAGAGCCTGGAGCCTGTCTTCAGATTCTGTGTCTCCCTCTCTCTCTGACCCTCCCTTGCTCACGCTGTCTCCCTTTGTTTCTCAAAAATAAATAAAAAAACATAAAGTACAGCTGGTAACTTCCACATTTTTTCCCCAAAGCACACTTAGAACTCTTTCATGACACCAAGTTTCTCTTAGGTCTCTTGTTATGTAAATGTAGTAATTGACAATGGGAAAATTTCAGTTTTAGAAATTTCAGGAGTTGGTAAAAACCAGTTCATCAACAAAAAATTAGATCATAGTTGAGGGAAAAGCTTCTTTACTTAATTTTAATAATTAGAAAATATTAAATCTGTAGCAGATACTGAATGCTGTAAGAAGCAGCAGGAAAGTCTTTTCCTGGAAAATGTGGTAAACTTACAGAAATGGCCCTGAATATTCGTTGTAAAGAGAAGGGGTGAACAAATGATTATCTTATGTACCAAGTCCTATAGCCTCAAGTAATCACAGTGGTCCACAAATACTGTTTCACTGTAGCTGATATACAGCTGTTTTCTGGCATCTCTTGGAATTATGCTACTTCTTTAATAATGCAAGGTACTCTGGGGACCTAATTTCTGCCTTAAATAATTCATAATGCATGCTTTGTATTAAATGAACAATTTTAATGAGAAAACCGTATCTATTTGACTGGGGAATAACTGTTGATTCGATTTGAATGTTACTTGGAGTGAAGCCGCATTGGATTAACAAGATTTTACTATATTGTTTTCTCATTTATAACCTAGCCTTAGTTTTTTGGCCGTAATTATTTATCTTACATCGTAGTCAGTTGAGAAACTGAAAAGAAATTGAGAGAATGAACTTTAGACTAACAGATAGAAAACGTACAGGGGAGAATCATTGAAGAGAATAAATAACATACAAACACAAACTCATTTAATTGGGTTTTCCTTCAGTTCTCTCCAACCTTGAGAGTCTGTAGATGATAGTGGTATGTCAGGTCTGTTTCTCAATATGGAGAAAGAATTAGGTCCTTGTAGCATTAACCCACTTTTCTTTGAACCATTTATCAGTCAAAATTTTATATTTCCTTGTGAGATAATGTGAATAATGGCATTAATACTTTAATACAATAGAAGATACGGTTGAGAATGCACGGTATGGACTTAAGAGTAACAGTAAAAATACATAAATAAAATCCCTGAGAATGGAGACGTATGTTTTGTGCGACTAGCACCTAGGCCAATGCTTTTTACATAGTCGGTCCTCAGTAAATATTGACTAAATGAATGAATAGTGGGCAAAAGTTAAGCAGCATTAAGCATTAATAGTATGATAGAACTATGATTCTCAGTGCTATCAAATGAAAAATGTAAAAGCATGGGTCAAAGTGTTGTATACCCATTAATGTATAATCTTTGTCAAACATATTCAATGAGGTAGGTGCTATTATTCCCATTCTATAGAAGAACCTGAGATTAAATGGTTGAAGTAGGTTGTTTATGTTCTCCTGGGAAAGTTTGATTATGAACCTAGGTTTCCTTAACTCTAAATTTTACACTTTTAACCATTGGACAGCAATGTCTATCTTAAAGTCCTGTAGGATTAGCATGCCTGTAAAGTCTCCCAGACACATACTAGAAGATGTAAGTCTATACAGGGCTAGCCAGTTGACCCTGATGTTGTGGGTGCTCTGAATGGTGTGAATTAGATATGACTCCTACTTAATATCAGTCCACTACAGAAGTGCTCTTCTGGTTAGCTCTTGACTTCATAGTTTAAAGTATGAGGTGAACTTGGAGATAATTCAAGTATCTGTGAGGTACTTAAAACCTACATGACTAAACTCACACAACCGTGTTTTACTAAGATCTCATGGTCTAGAACTCTTAATACTTACATTATGAGGCATTACAAAAAGAAAAATATGGTTCCCATCAGGAAGATGTTTACATATTATCTGAAATAAAGAATCAAGCATGTGGAGAGATTTAAGAACATTCACAAAGCAATGTATAGATTGGGGTTTATGCTGATGAGTGATTAAAATTGTGCATTTCTCAAAGTTGACCATTTAAATATGGAAATTTTGAGGTTGAAAGTAGGTCTATGCTGGATTGTAAAAATACTGTTTAATTGCAAAAAGTGACCCCACATCATAGTTATTGGATATGAAAGCAATTCTTTTATACTAGATGTGTGTATACATACTAACTATTCAGATAACTGGAATTCTTTTTATTTCAATTCTATTCCTAATTACTGCAAAATAGACAAGGAAATATGATATAAAAGTAATATAGGATATATAGACAGAAGCTCTGGATTCTTGTCTCAAGTCCCTTGCTGTCCTCTGAATCACAATTAAAATATATACACTTATATACATATACACATCTATAAAGTATGCCCATCTTACTATGATTATCTACACTAAATAAAAATAATGACTAATGTCCCTTTCAGAGTTTTGATGTAAATAGTGATGTTACAGATTGCCTGTTCCTGTCTATTTTCAGGTCACAGCAAAGGAAAAAAGCATGCCTCCTACTTCATTTCTCCTTTCAGAGAAAATTAAAAAAGAAAGGAGTTCTGTGTAGTGTTTCTGACAGCAAATTTCTCAGAATCCAGAAATACTTCTCTCTGTAATAAGTTGCTGCAGATACAAAGGAGCACTTATGATTGATTACTATCTCTGTTTGCATGAGCGATAATTCCTGAACACACAGTTCTCGATTAAAATACAAATACATTTTTGACCATGTATTTCTTTATCGGTTTTATTTTTATATGACAAAATATGAAAATAACCAAGTAAAGTTGGGCTCAAGAGTATTGCAAAAATGAAACTAGAAGCTGAGGGGATTTTTAGGTGGGGAGGGAAGCTCTTTTTCCTTCCATCAGCTCCTGGGTCCTGATCTGGGTGTTGTTATGTGGGCTAAATGCTTAGGGAAGGTGAAAGTCTTTATGTTGCTGAAGTATTTTATTTCCCAAATTGCTTTCTAAAATACAGATGATCTACATTAATGTCAAAACATTCTAGATGATATTTTATTCAGAGATTTGAAACTTGGTATGTGTGCATTTAAGAACATTACCAAGAGGACCACCATCGCCTCCTACATTATAACATGCCGTGCATGCTGAGCTTTAAACAGACTTGGCACTTGATGCACTTGAACGAGGGTGGTGGCTTTCTCAAGGAAATCAGCTTTAATTTTAGCACTTGTACATGGTAAAGCAGAGATGAAATTAAAGAAAACATGAATTAACGTGTAGGGGATTATCAGAAACATTGAACGTACTATTCCTATGTGAATGATCAAGCTGATTACTCGTATGTATAAGAATCTCAGACTTTTTGATCTAATCCCTTGAAGAACATCCTTAGGATATAATACTATCATTTGAATCTAGACAACTAAAATCCAGACCCAATGAGTGAATAAGATCTCACAGCCAGTAAGGGTCAAAACTGAGACGAGAAGAGAGGACAGTGTGTGCCTCATGTTGTGTTAGGCACATCTACATCTACCATCTCATTTAATTTCTACCATGACCTAGTGAGATGAGTTACTAATTCATAGGTGAGAAACTAAGGCTTCTACAAGTGAAATACCTAGTTGTAAAACTAATAATCAGCCAATTTGGGGGAGGCATCTGTCTGTTTGACCTTGTAAGTTACATTCTTCCTACCGCACTGTGCCACCCTCCAGATCTACTGTGCTTGGCTTTGTGGCTCTGCTAAGGAGGGAACATGTATCAAGGCTCTGCTAAGGAGGGAACATGTACCCAACACCATGAACACAATAGACCAATGTGAAGTTGTCCCTATTGAGACAGTGTTTGTGAAATTTTAGGCTAAGATATAGCTTCCATGAATGGAGAAGGCAAAGAGAACAAACTTAGATACAATTTGGGTTCTTTTGAGCTCTCAGGTGACAGCCCGTATATGGTGGAATGCCTTTAAATGTCTCCTGACATTTGATAAGGCCATTTAGTTGATAGGCACATAGGTGCAACCATTTGCATACTAGCTCATGTTTACATGTGGAACGTATGCTACCTGTTTGAAAACACTAGAGAAAACAACATACATTGTCTTATTTACCTTTCAATTCTGAAAGATACTTAAGTTTTGCCTTGATTAGAGGACACGAATGAGCGGCGATTATTAAAAATGTATTCAAATTCTTACATATGTTTGCATTCTACAAGTCTTACCAAGAAACCAGGCTCCACTAACCGTATCTTTTGGTAATTCTTGCAATCAAACTTTACTTTCATAATAAGCAATTCATGAATAAATGTAAATATGAATTCAGAAGAATACAATGGGTAAACTCTGTTCCACATGTGTACCTCGAACAGTATGACCAAATCAATGATATATTAACATAAGTTTTTATCTTAAACCTAATGATGAAAAAGGTTATGGCATATTTTTTCTTTCTCCTTCATCTCTTATATAGTTTCTCATAGGTCACTTGCATTTATTCACTCTTCCAAAAAATGCTGATCACTATTGCATGTTATGAACAGTACAGAGCACAGGTCATAGCAAGTTAGGAAAAATGACTCCCTGATCTCAGGGGGCTTATCCTGGAAGGGGCCAAGGCAGATGTCAATAAACAAGTGAAATAAGCAAGATAATGTCAGGAAATAAATGTAATGATAAAAGTAGAACAGAGAGGTGCATGACGGAATGGCTGATTTAGAAAAGAATGTCTGAGTAGGTGTCTATGAAGATGCTTTAAGACGGGAGGGGACTCCATGGGAGGAGAAGCCAGCCATGCAAAGATCTAAGAATGGTAAGCAACTACATGGCAAGTACAGATTTCAAGTATTCAAAAAAGATTTGAAAAGCCAGCATAGCCAGGGAAAGTACTAGACAGAGAGGAAGGGACCAGAGCTCAAAAAGCAGGGAAGCTGGGATAAAGAGCATGGATTTCACTGGTGATGCTGTGCAGAGAATGGATAGTGAGGCGGCCGTTAGCAGAGACGAGGCAGATCAGGCCTGTGGTGACAGTGCTGTGGATACTCCGGGCAGCTGTACAGATAGCACAGCAGAGATGGAGAATGGGCTTTGGAGTTACGACTGAATAAACTTCAAGGATTTGATAGACGATCTAAGAGAAATCAAGACTGACTTCACACTTTTGACTATTTGGCTAGGGAAACTCGGGGCAGGATGATGCCATTTATTAAGCATGGGAAGGGCTTGGGGTGCCTGGGTGGCTCAGTTAAAGGTCTGACTTTGGCTCAGGTCATGATCCGACCACCTGTTGGTTTGAGCCCTGTGTCCGGCTCTGTGCTGACAGCTCAGAGCCTGGAGCCTGCTTGAGACTCTGTCTCCCTCTCTGCCCCTTCCCTGCTCACACTCTTTCTCAAAAACGAATGAACGTTAAAAGAAATTTTTAAATAAAAGAATGGGAAGGACTCCTTTTATAATTAAAATTCTTTGACCATGACTGCTGTGTCTAAGTCCTTTTTTTGTTTTTTGTTGTTGTTGTTTTGTTTTGTTTTTTTTTTTGTTTTTGGAATAACAGAATTGGACTATTAAAGGTTTTCAAGGATCCCAGTTGTCTTTGTTCATTATCTTGAAGATTTTGCCATTGTATCCAGCAATTGGCTTCACTCTATGGAGAGTGTCGTGTGGGAGGTTCTTGGAATGCATGCCTGTGAGAGATGATATTGGCAATGAATCATACGGTATCACTAGCTCGGCACAATAAGGTTATGAAGATATTTCCAAGTTTTTTTTTCTCTTGGTTCCATAAATGGTAAAGAATTGATGAACAGGCCAGGGAATAAATCAGAGATAATATGCAATGTGGTTTTTTTTTTTTGTTTTTGTTTTGTTTTGTATTTTTATTTTATTTTATTTTATTTTTTTGGTATAACAGAATTGGACTATTAAAAGATTTTCAAGGATCCCGGCTGTCTTTGTGCATTATCTTGAAGATTTTGCCATTATAGCCAGCAATTGGCTTCACTCTAT
>NC_043703.1:49066664-49104821 GCF_006229205.1 Suricata suricatta | reverse complement strand
GCCATTATAGCCAGCAATTGGCTTCACTCTATAGAGAGTGTCGTGTGGGAGGTTCTTGGAATGCATGCCTGTGAGAGATGATATTGGCAATGAATCATACGGTATCACTAGCTCGGCACAATAAGGTTATGAAGATATTTCCAAGTTTTTTTTTTTTTTTTTTTTTTTTTTTTTTTTTTTGCTTGGTTCCATAAATGGTAAAGAATTGATGAACAGGCCAGGGAATAAATCAGAGATAATATGCAATTAGTCACTTTTGGCACTTCTGTTATACAATGGGGCCCGCTTTTCTGTTTGAAGCACTATCTATATCCTTCTGGAGGTAGTGAAAGTCAAGGGCATTATAGGATATATTTATAAGAAGCATAAGACGCATGTACCACATAACTTTGTGAGGTAGAAACCATCTGTTTGTAGAAACATCTTTGGTGCTTTGCAGCCACAGTTGAAAGATGGAGAGCATTGTCGGGTTGCTATCTACAACTACTTAGATAGAGTTCCTCAAGGCTACTTAATTGTAGCTTCAGTGCCCTTGTTACTAGACTGTCCTACTCAAAATTTCTCAAGGACCCTTGACTCTTCACCTTTTAAACTCTGCTCCATATTATGGATCTTTTTGAAAATCAGTCTAGCATTTAAGATGAAATATTCAGGGTGAAGAAGACAGAGGTCAGCAAATGAGCCGACCCCAGCATAACCCTGTCTCAAGACAAACAAAACCATCTGCAGCAAGCCAGCTTGTGCTCCTCATCAGAAAGGAGGTGTACGTTTTTATTTTTCTGTGTGTTAAATCTAAGGAGGCTGGCGTGTCTCTCCCCTAGCCATCGCTCTGCCTATGGTTCCCTAGCATTTCTGCCCAGCCCTCTTGCTCAGCTTCTGCAAAGTAGGTCCAGGAGCCTGAATGGCAGGCAGCATGCTTAGATAGCCTTCAGCACGGCACTTCACGGAGCCGGGTCACCTTGACACACAGCGGGCTGGGTGTTGTCGCAGCCAGCTTCAGCACATGGTTGGGAGTGCAGCCATCCTGCCCGAAGCTGGGATGGAGAACTCCTGGAGGCTGAACTGTCTGTGGAGGTGAGAGAGGCGAGTAAGTGTTGTACACCATACACGCGGGAACGGAAGGGTAGGGAAAGGAATAACACAAATGAGATTATACTGATGTGTCCCTGAGAATCATATCAACGTGTCAGGATTGAAAATAACTATGGGATGCTTTAAACTGACACGTTTGAGGTGCACATCTGTTTTTTAGGCTTTGAGATTAGTTGTTATGGCAGTAGTGGCAGCATACAATGTCAGCTGTTTCACATTCAGATATCATAGAGGATGTGTAGAAGAACTGTGAAAAATAAAAGAACTTAAGAAGCACCATTTATTGGGTGCTTACATTGGGCCGGGAACATGAATCATCTGATTTATCTCTCACTACTCACCCCTTCGATGTAGGTATTGTTGTAATCTACATGGAAGAGAAAAGCAAGGCTCAGAGAGGTTAAGTAGCTTGATCAAGGTCACCTAATTAGTTAATGGCTGAGCTAGCACCTCATGGCAGGTTTCAAAGCATAGATTTTTGTTCTGCATGCTACTCAGAACTAAGTCTCAAGTATATTATGAAGTAACACTCAGAATGTAAAGTTACAAAATCTCTAGCAGTTTTAAAATAAACTATAATCATTAAAACACAGATTTCAATGTTCATGAGACAGATTTTAGTGGCAACACTACTTCATTACGGAGTTGAATATGGCTGCTTCCTTCAAATCATTTGACTTGATAGTGGTTGTTGAGTGTTTATACCAGTTCACCTCAAGGTTTTGCCAGTTTTTAAAATTTGAAACAAAAGTACCCATGTTTGGGGGGAACAATACTATTCTAGCCTTATTAGGAAGGGATTTTAAATTGAGGTGAAGATTAGATTCTTTGGCATTAATTCCATGTTGTCACAATTATTTGTAGCTGGGAAGGTAGCCTTATTACTAATAAAAATCACTAGAATGTCATAATTTTCAACATAACTGCTTTAAATTTTTTTTTAATATTATGTATTTTTGAGAGACAGAGATAGAGCATTGATGGGGGAAGAGCAGAGAGAGGGAGACACAGTATCTGAAGCAGGATCCATGCTCCAAGGTGTCATCACAGAGCCTGACAGGAGGCTTGAACTTATACTCGAACTCACGAACCATAAGATCATGATCTGAGCCCAAGTCAGATGCTTAACCAACCGAATTACCCAGGTACCCCTAACATAACTGCTTTTAAAGGGTAGATAGGAAGGTCATCTGGGTGGCTCAGTTGGTTAAGCATCTGACTCTAGATTTCAGCTCCGGTCATGATCCCAGGGTTTGTGAGTTTGAGCCCTACATCAGGCTCTGTGCTTACTGCCTGGAGCCTGCTTGGGATCCTATCTCCCTCTCTCTCTGTCCCTCTCCTGCTTGTTCTCTCTAAATAAATATACATATATACATATATGTAAAAAGAAAAAAAAACAAAGGGTAGGCAGCAAAAGTTCTCTGAGTGCTAGGCAACTAACTGACATTTCCAAGAATTGGGAAGCTGTTTAGTTTCTAAAAGTGGTGAGTGTTGTTCTTACCTGTGCATCTCTGTTCCTGCTGTAGCATCCCTGTTAGTGTCACAGTCAGAATTCAAAATTGAGAAACTACCAGGATGGCATTTGGAATATGCCACAGACTCCATGGAGTGTGGAGATGGAAGGAGATAATAGAAGGCACATGCAAACAGTCTGATACTGAGGTTTAGACTCTGGCATTCTTGTCTTTATGTCTTGGGCTGTTTTGTCACGTTGCTTTGCCAGCCCTAGCCCCCAGCCAAGTTCTCTATTTCCTCACTCTGAGAAACAAAAGCCTTTGTTTCTCCTGTCTCTTAAGGGGAGGAGTTTGAGTTGGCTGTAAGCCCCATTTAGCATGGCCAATCCATGAAGTTTTGCATCCTGTGTAAAGGTCTGAGTAAACTCCAGGATATGGGAGTACACCCTGGACTCTGCCCAGAGGGAATTGTGTCCCACTGACTATATAACCTTGTTGCGTTTGCATCAGTGTATGGTCTGTTATGCTCAGAAATGATTACTCCTTTAATTATAGAATACTGTGATTCATAATTTGTATTATTAAGAATGTCCTAATTAATTATATGTTGTATGCTGCCACACTTACTATAGTCCATACCCCAACAAATAACTCACTTTGTAGATTTAGAATATGAGGAATAATAGATGAGAAAATAATGTTGGTGACAGAGGCATAATTTATTCATTCAGGTCCGTTTTCAAGGTATATTAGAAAGGGCACCAGAAAAAGGTCTATGCCTTTCCTCATTGAATATTTTATTATCCTTTACAAAAATAATGCTTGAAGAGAATTTCAGAGAAGAGAAAATTTATTACAGAAGATGACAAGTATTTTTCCTCTTCTTCTTCTTAGGCCAGAGAATAGAAAGACAGTCTAGAAATGTATGGAGCACATGTAAACATATTAACAAACATCTGCTCATTATTGAGAACTTACTCTAACAAAGGGTTAAAACATCGCTTCTCACCTTCCCAATGAAATGGCAGTGCATTAGTTATCTATTGATGCCTAACAAATCACCACACAACTGAGTGGCTGAAAATAATAATAATCCTTTACTATCTCTGCTGGTCTCTGTTGTGGGGCTAGGAATTTAAGGGCAGTTTGGTGGTTCTGGCTTAGGGTCTCTTCCGAGGTCGTCTTCATTCTCCTGTGCGATGTCTTATCTGGAAAGATTCAAACACCTCTCTCTCCAAATGGGTTCTCCACATGGCTTCCCTCCCCTAGTAGACTCAGGGAAGCTGGCCTACTTACATGATAGCTCAGAGGGTCATCCCTTCATGTCTCTAAAGGAGAGATCTAGGCGACAACCAAATCACCCTTTATGACCTGATCTCAGTAGTTCTGTGATGTGATCTGCACCACACTCTATCTGGAAAAGCAGCCAAAAGGTCTGTGGAAGTTCAAGAGGAAGGCAAATTGATTGTCTCTTAATTGGAAATAGCAAAATTCTAGAAGAATAGATAGGACCAGAAATACTGTTGTGGTCTTTTTTGGAAAATACAGTGTGTCATGGGTAGGTATTACTATCTCTAAAGATCATCTAACCTGGGCCCCGGTGAGCTAGAGAGCGCCAAAGTCACCGGGTAATATCTGGTTAAAGTGGCTCGGACTCACAGGGCTCTATTCTTCAGCTCCGTCATCCACTGCACTCCATGCCTCACTGAAATCCATTCTCCCAAGAACCACTTCAAAGGGCATAAAACCTCTCCCATCCCTGACCTCACAAAAGAACACCTTTAGAATATCCAGACTACATCACTTCTATTTCTCTAATCTTTATCTGAGCCAGAGGCCTGATTTCATCATCTTCCTTCCTGCTGCCTTGGCTGATGAAAGCAGTGAGTAATAGTGTCCGAAAAATTTTAACTTCTTGTTTATGCCCCCAAATTTACGTTGGTAGATATGCCCAACAGGCTTATGCAGAGGGATTATCTGCTGTGTGCATTGTCACTTAATGAAGGACACAAATGCTCCCGGATGAAATTATAAAAGAAGCTACAGGAGAGAAAATGAGAATCCAATGAGGAACAAAGAGAAATTAATGCTTAAGTGATGCCAAATTATACTTTATATGATTATATTTTATTTTAATAAAAAGGGCAAAGCTGATACTTTCTGAAAATAGATCTTTTAACAGTAAATATTCCTATGAAGTTTGCCAAGCTATTTGAGTTTTATTTTAAAAATTTTTGTACATTTCTAAGCTAAACAAAGTACTTGAAAGATTATATGGACATTTTAGAACACTGGCCTTAAAAATAGAAGAGAAATGGAAATCAAGAATTGATTCAAATAAATAGATATTTAACATTCAAATGTTATTTAAATCTGGGACTTCTGTATAGATCTTCATAGTCTAAAAACAAAAACATGTTAATAATTTCTACCTAAAACCTTTTAGTAGTTTTTCCCCAAGTTTAATTGGGTGTTTTTATATTGGGGATGAATTAGAAAAGTAAAGTCTGCTTTTTTCCAGAAGCCCCATCAGAATGGAAGACATTTATAAACTATAGAAACGTCTTACTAATTTATAGCTATTGGTTTCTCATTCTATGACCAAGAGAAATGAAAAGTTCAGAAAACCACAGATTATTTGATTTATTCAAGTGTGCAGAGTTAAATATTTTGTCTGAGAAGGAAAATGCTATTAAAAAATTACCAACACATATCATCTTTCTAGAGAAGTTCACCACCAGACCGAGCCAACAGGTAAAACTTCATCAGTTTCCATCAGTTTTCCTATCTTGCGACTCGGGATCTCACACAGCTGCACACGTCCTTGCTCCCTTCCTCTTGCTACAGAACAGATGACTTGTCTGACCACCTACCTAAAGTCAATCCCTTCACCGTTGTTCTGAAAACTGTAGATGAGCTACAAAATACAGTGGAAGAATGCATTCTTGGTATGTGTATCCAGGGTTTTCTAGGGATCCACAGCACTTCCAAAAAGGCATTGTTTCTCATATTGCTAACATACACTGGTATTACATATTATTTTTTCAATGCACATTATTGCATTTAGTATTACTTCTGAGACGAACGCCACATACCAGCTTACATGGAGCCTATACCTGTGCCTTTATTGGCTAGTTCTGGTTTGATACTGTATCTAGTGTCTGAGAAATTTATTTTCATATTGGATGAGATGAGTAACTATAATGGTGTTTCGTATCTTTGGCGTATGTACTATGTGTGTAATTTTGTTGAAGCACTTTCCTTGTATGACACCATGTAAATTTGGCAGTGATCCTATGAAATAGGTGGCATTATCCCTGTTCTACCAGTGCCAAAGTGGCGGCCCAGAGAAGTAAATTTCGAAGCGCATGAAGCTAAGTGCTAGAGCCAGTATTTGAAACCATTTACTTCAGAACTCGTGCTCTTTCTTTTTTTGTAGAACTCATGCTGTTAGTTACTGTAAATGGTATGCTGAATAATAGATGTAAACAAAGTCAAAATGGCAGGAAAAGACCATACTTTTTGCTTATTGTCAATATGTTAAAAGGTCAGTATGTTAAGCACTAATGTATCTGCTTCACTAGTTCCCCAAGTATCCTTCTTCTCTTTATAATCTAGTGATGCTAACTCAGGGCTTTCTAGGTTGTATGGATATTTCATAAACTGTTTTTAAGCAAAATGGAATTGAAATGAACTGCCATTTGGTAACTTGGCTTTGCATAATCCTCTTGACCATAGTTTGATTTTTGGATTCCTTCGGTGTGTGCTGTCGGATTAGGCACATGCTAACCCATCTTGTTAACAAAATTAATGGTGCCCGACATCGCTAGGCATTCACAAAGTGCAGTTTTTAAAATGAACTTATTATAAGGTATTTATATATGCAGACTTTGTGTTTTTAGATTATTGAGAAAAGAGAAAAAATATGATTGCTTCGAGCACTGTGGCAATTCAAAATTGTCCCATAGAATATAACATCATGATTTTATTTTGGGCAGACATGTTAAGCCTGTAAGCCAACATTATTAAACCATGGTATCACAAATTTTTTTATGAATAGAAAACATGGTGGTGGATATAGAAGTTTATAATAGTGTAGCCAAAAAATAACAAACTTTGAGACACTTTCACACTGCAGAACAAAAATCAATATTCAAGGCTACACTTGGGAGAATTTCGCTTAAGATGAGTCTTATAAAGTGTCTTATTCTATCATATCTGTGAATTAATCTTTGTGCAAATATTCAATTTAGTTGTACTGGAAGCACAGTATCAGGAGGAAAAAAATGATTCAGCCCCATATCAGATTTTTTATTTAATTATTTTTTAAAGAGAAGGATCATTTCCCACATAACATATTTCTTCTATTTTATTCTTATGTCAAGTCAAAGTTATCTTCTGAGATTAGGTATTGAAATAATGGGTAGAATGAAGGTGTGAATGATTTGAGACATGTCAATGGACATTCCTTGAGTCTGAATTATCAATAGTGCTATGGTTAAGTCTGTGTTTTAAATTGGTGTCTTTGGTTTCAGCTTAGGTCATGTTCTCATGATTCCTGAGTTTGAGCCTCTTCATGGACCCTACCGGGACTGCTTGAGATTCTCATTCTCATTCTCTCTCTCTCCCCTTCTCCCTCTCCCTCTCCCTCCCCGTCCCCCCCTTCCCCTCCCCAATTCATGCTTTCTCAAAATAAATAAACTTAAAGAATAATAAGTAAATCTGTCACTTTGAGTATAAGGAAGAGGTTGTATGTAAGAGAAAAGATTTTAGGGTCCAGACAATGAATCAAATACCTTTCCCAATCATTTAGAAAAGAAAAGCGATATGAACTACAGGTTGCAGAGAGTAGATCAGTTTTGGGAGAAAGTGTGAATGAAAATAACAGGAAATATAAAGCAATAGGGTTATGAGGATTACACAGATATGAAGGAAAAACTTTTGCCTATCCCACATCCATTTGTTTTTCTCCTGAAAACAATAGCCCAAATCACTCACGAAAAAAGACTCCCTTTCTTCCAGTAGATGAAATTCAGTTTACCCTTGGGGTGTGATATGTCAGACTTGACATATCATGGATCCAACTGGGATGGACTGGTGCCTGTGTTGATTAAGCCTGGTAGAATAAAATATAAATCTGCTGAGCCTATGATGTAGAAAAGTCTGACAAGTTATGGAGAGAGATAATTTAAGTTTTAGTATATTTATTTATTTATATATTTATTTATTTATTTATTTATTTTAGTTCCTGGACCCACCCCTTTCTGAAGCCATTATGCCCCAAACATTATTTTCCTTGTTCTTTTTTAAAAGAACATAGTTGAAATTATCCTTTCATCACTTGTAATATCAGGAATCTTGAATATTCCATGAGGCTTTTGGGTTTTAATTATTTCCAAAGTTTCTGATGAAAAGCATTATGGATAATGTAATAAGATGTAGGCCAGAGATCTAGAATAGAAGATTTTTATAAGTCTTAGAGTTTTTATTTTTAACATATTGCAATACACATGATTTATTTTGCATTTTGCTTAAAGGTTTATAAAATCTGAATTGAAGTTTCTTATAACAACTACTTGTACCCTTGGCATTTGAGGTTTTGCTTAGTATATTATATATGTCTTAATCATAAACTTTTTGACCAAATAACTTTGTAATCTATGCTTTTTAAAAACTTGCATTTATGTAAGACATTATAAAATTAATGCTGATGAGAATAAATGGAATTCTCACCTAAGATTATCTATTAATTCAAGAAATAAAGTGTATATTAGAAAAGTGAACTGAGAAATACTAACCAGTAATGTTGTGTTGTTGTCTTTGTAGATAAACAAGTGCCCTAGCCATCATGATAATCTTAACTGTGAATCTAACCAAAGTAAATTTGTATAATGTTTGACCAAGAGACAGGGGACCACTTGAAAGTTGCTTTCTGTAATCTTTGTGTTTTCTTTATATTTTAACATACACAAAAAAGAATATGGGCTATGGAATATTGTATTTTAAAAAATTTTTATTTATTTTTGAGAGAGAAGGAGAGACAGCATGAGCAGGGGAGGGTCAGAGAGAGAGGGAGACACAGAATCCGAAGCAGGCTCCAGGCTCTGAGCTGTCAGCACAGAGCCCGACACGGGGCTCGAACCCACAAACCGTGAGATCATGGCCTGAGCCGAAGCCAGATGCTCAACCGACTGAGCTACCCAGGCGCCCCTATGGACTATTGTATTAATTTATATCAAAAGAGGAGTCTGTTAATATGTTCTCATATGGGAGATTCTTCTCTACTTGGCTTCTCTGTGGCTGTTGCTTAGTTATTTAATTCTATAGTTTGCTGGAAGAAAACACTTTTTGTTAAGCAGAATTTTAAAAATGAAGCCAAATTAGGTATTTAGTTTAAGTTCAGTGGACACACTGTTTTTAATTTTAACTTAAAGTGAAATGGAATAATTTATGATGTTCATTAAATATAAATAATTTCTCCAGAATCCAAAATCCTAAAAATGGTTAAGGTAGTATTTCCCTTTGAAAATCTGTTTTATCAAATAATAAAAGGCAACATAAAGATAATCAATTCAATTGTAAATTAAATATATATATAGTGTTTTTATTTCATCTTTAATTTCTATAGTTTCTACTCCAGCTGTTTGGATAACTTTTCTTGTATCAGTAGACTACAGAAAATCTGTCCATTATTATATTTTTCCCTGTGAGTAAGCTCTTCATCTTACTGCTATTGATTGCCAGGTGATTTTTACATTAAGAAAATAGATACTTGCTTTGTCTTTTGATTTTGAGTATGATGGATTTTCCAATGCAAAGTGTTTTATTAATTTTTATGTAGGATAAGTTATTAATCCTTAACTTTATGACCTCTACATACAATTTCATACTTATGAAAGACTTCTCTCTTCTAAAATTATTCAGATTTTCTTCCAGATTTTTTCCAGCATATTTTCATTTAAATATTTGATTTTATACATTTGAATCACTGGTGTGTGTGTGTGTGTGTGTGTGTGTGTGTGTGTGTGTGTAAGATAGGTTTCAATTCAAGTTTATTTTGTTCTGAATTTCTCCTACTTCTTCCAGTGTCATTTGTTGAATAATCTATCTTTCCCCCACTTATTCGACCCGCCATCTCTTGCATCCCATGAGAGCATGCACACTGGCGAATATGAGCTCCCAGAGCCGAGGGGTATTTTTCTAAAAGTTTTGTTTTTGTTAATGCTCTATTACTACCTACCATTCACGACAGAACAATGTCTGGCTCAATGAAGATGTTTAATAAATGCTGAATGAGCATATGCTGCTTGTGTAGGGCACCATATAATCTGATGTATTCAGCTTCCTTGAACTTCCTCATATGCCCCAGAATATTTTCAAATGCAGATTCACATGAAGAGTATAAAAAACAGTGAATGCAATGAGTAGTTTTTCTGGCCCTTCAAACGAATTTTCCTAAGCTTACCTTTGGGTTTTCACTGTTTCACTTTTTCTGCTGAAATATTCTTCTCATGTTTTCCATAGTATTAAAAACTCAGGGAAATTCAAGGACAATCCATTGGAGGAGTGTTTTCAGCCTTTGGAATCCAGTACATAGAGATAGGTGATATTTCTATTCACTGGGAGACTCTTTCCCTTGGAGGGCACAGGGTCGTGGGAATTCCCAGGGCTGGGACATACGGGTTACTCAACCCCTTGCATTCCTATTCAAAGTAGCCTCTTCAGAGTAACTTTCTCCTGCCTACACATGGAGACCTTGCCAATGTGTTATCAAAAATAAAATCACTTACTGGTGTTGGTACTTTCATCCTTAGAATCAAATTGCATAAAACGTGCCTGACAACAGAATGAGAGGCAGTTGTGAATACAACCATAGCAAGAGGTTACCCACTCTCTGTGACACAAAGCTATAGTGAACCCACTCGGTAGCTGGGCATTCCGGTGCAGTGTATATCCTGACGTTTCCTTTAATACCCACAACAATCTGCATGCGCCAAGAAAGATGAAATTGCCTGAGATTATTTACCTTGAAAGGGGTAGAGTCCAAAACTGGGGTGGGGGCTTACCTGACTGGGGAGACCAAGCCCAGGATAGTGGGCTATCCTTCAGGTCCCTTTATGTATTGACAATAATCCAGAGGTTCTACCCTTTTTGACTCTTAGCTTTGTTCTTTCATTGAGATAATAAGCAAAGCTCTGAGAAAGAGCTTGTCTGGAACTCAAACATGTTTCTGAGTTTGATATAATACATTATTAAAATAATACATGAAATACTAAATAATCTATGTATTTTGTGATGTAAACTTAAATGTAGAAAATGCCCTGTTCTTCTGGACTGTGATTTTTACTTGTATTTCCTTGAGTACTGAACACAGTTTAGGCCAATGCAGACAACTCATTTTAATTCTTGAACATGTCCTGTCATTCTGGAAGAAAGACTCCAAAATGCAGGATGGTTTTCTTGGGCTGGGCGTGGTGGTGCTTCTTGGAGCCACAGCACATGGGAGCTGTGAGATCACTGGTGGGATTGGCTGTGAAAAGTGAATGCACAAAGACTGAGCTACAATAGTGAAGGAAGCATGGTAGATCCAATGTGGCCAAATGGCAACATTTTTAGCGCTCTCTAAGTATATCTGTATTAATTTTTCTGAGAATATATGGATATTTTTAATGAAATTAAGTATATACCTTTGAAAAACTATTGTCACTGAAAGAAATTCTGTGTTTAATTTTTATTAGATATAACTATCACGTGAACTCTAAGTTTCCAACCACAGGAATTTTTTTTTTAATCAAAGTCTTAAAGTGAATGGAATGCATTTATTTAGCATCCATACTGGCCTGAATAGCTGCAATGTGTATTTATTGTTGGTTCTATACAATTCCCTTTACGTGGTACAAAAGAGCTTTTTTTGAAAAAATCTATAAATGACCCTTTACAATCACATTACTGAACACCTCTTCACATCTTTTGTGGTATTCACAGTGTATCTTTGGATATATCTATTCAAAGTTGATGAGAATACCTTTTCCATCTACTTCATTCTGTTTCTCTGAAAACATCTCATCACTGCGCAGTACATTCGCATTCATCAGTAATTACTTGTACACTGTCCAATTTGTATCCTGTGAAGGCTTATGGGAGAATAATTGCTGCACTATGTCAAGAGAAGGATTTGGCTGATGCTGGCTTACAAAAATCCAAGCATTCTCCCACTCACGAATGACCCCGAAATTCTTACTGGCTTTAAAATGTCTAATTATATCACTGCCTTTCTATAGAGATCATTTTGACTGAAAATTATTCACTTCTTTAATCCAGCCTCTCATAATTATTCCATTTTCATAGCTGCCCACACTTTATTCTTCCCCTCACCTCTTCCTTGCAGTCACTGTGATATCCCTGGTAATTTGAAGAAAGCAGTCAGGCCAGCCATTTAGAGCTTGGTGAGCAAAAGGTTCTTCACTCTCTCTTCTGCTATTTTAGTTTCATTGAATTATGTTCTTATTGTGTTGGAGGAATATTATTCAGGCTAAGGAATGTAGTCACAATAATTTCTCTTTTTTCTTTGGTGTGAAACATCATTTAGATGTTTAATCACCTGAAAAAGCCATTTACTGCTTTATATACACCTTACCTATGAGCATAATCCTTTAATTATTAATTGAATTCATAATTCTGGACTTAAATATGGCTCTGTGTTTGACGGTACCAAGTGTTACAGAGTATCTATTTCTTAATCTCAAATAATTATATGTAAGTTTTTGTTTTCCAAAAATGTTGAAAGCATATTAGATTAACTTGTCGGTATTCTTTATGGATAATCAGTAACTTGTTTTATCCTATAGCTGAATTTATTTTATAGAATCTAATTAGTAACTCAATTTCCTTTTCAAAATCATATAAAAGCTATTCCTTGCTTTATACTGTAGGCTCTCTGTGGTGTCAAATGAAGTGCTTTCTCCTCTGATGAATTTTGGGGAAAATTGGGAAATCAGAAATACAAGTCAGCAAGTGAATGAATTCCCCAAAGGTCGTGAGCTGCCAGTTGGAGGAGTCCAGGGAGAGTGCTATCGTGAGCCTGCCTTCACTCTCCTTTTCTCCCATTGTCCAAATTGGCACAGTCCTCCTGAGGAAAAGATTTGAATTTTGAGAGCAACGACACAAAACACCAATCCACACCATTGCCTCTTGTTGGACCAAAGGTAGAGGAAATGGGAAATCTGTGTGATCAGAATTTTTGACAGGTTAGCTTCTCCTAGAACACAGATGTTGACCAGTATTAAATACCTCCAACCAACCAATCAACCCTTCACTAGGGTAGGAGACCAGGGGTGGTTAAGGGACATAGTACCTCAAGGAAGCAAAGAGTTTAGCAAAGCATTTCCTTTGAAGTTTTGGAAAGATTTTAGTGAAAGCTTTGTTTTGGAAAAATTTTAGTGAATCAGTGTTGGGCACTTGCATTATATAATAAGTATAGAGTATAAAATATTTCTCTCATATATGGGTGGTTTTAATGGATTATCTTTAGGGAAAACTGATTCTCGATAATTTGACTTCCTGTGAAGTGAAGTTTTTACACATGTAAAACAAAACTGGAACTATTGCTCTCAGCTTTTTCCAAACTGTGGTGTCCCCAGGATGGCAGTGCAAAAGATGCTCCCTTGCTGTGCGTATAGCTAGGGGAATGTGGCCTTTATCATTCACAAATTGAATTTAAAATGTATTTTTCTTCAGTTATATTTTGAAACACATGAGTCAATCATTGATGGGCTTGAAAATTAAATTCTATACATTTCAAACATACTCATTATAGTCAGGTTGTTCCAAGAAGAAATGGATGAATTTTGTATAGCATTCTATCATAATCAGAGTTTTGAAGCTTCAATACTTGAAATTTCTCTAACAATTAACATGTGTATTCGTCTCTTGGGGAGACAAGAACAGAGGCTCACCTTAACTTTGTGGAGATTCCTGGAGCTTGTGAAAATCCTGAAGAGTCTGATGGAATCTGGAGTTAAGGCCTCAGAGGGTCCCTCTCACCCTTCCCCTCCCCCACCATCTCTATCTCTATCTTTCCCTGTCACTTGCACACACTCATGCACACATACCCCATCATCATCTGTGACGTGTTTCTTTTTCTATAAGATCTGACTTTAAAAAAAATTGATTTTGCCCAGTCTCACTTCTTCCTTTTATCCTTGGCGAAGAACTGTGGACTCTACCTTAAAAAGCTTGACTTTTAAAGTAAATAACTTAAAAGTGTTTTAAATTACCAAAGAAAAGGTAAGCCACGCAAGGAATAAATATAGGTAAGTTACAAAGCTTTCAGAAAGATTTCCAAAGTGTGTGTACCTGTCTATCTGTAGACTTACTTTCTTGGGTTGTGTCTATTTTAGTAAAGAGGTTTTAATTCATCATACCAGCTCCTCCTCTTGGTGATTCTCCAAGTAACATAGGTCCTTCCTTCATGAAATTCTTTAAAATTAATGTGACGACCCATGGAAGAGGTGGATTTCAGTATTTTTCATACACATTGTAGTGTCTAGACTATGTGTTCAAAGAATAATAGGATATGCACACGTTCTAGATATGACATATTTATGTCCAAATTAATTTTAAATAGCTTATAAAAAGGGTGCTTATTTTAAGCAAACACCAATTGACTCCAAGGCAGAGAAAGAAGATCATCCACACTATAGTAAGGCTGGAAGTCGAAAGTAAGAAACTAAGGCTGTATTTTCTCTTGTCTGTAGAGGCACTTGGCCATGTTCTTTGTTTTCTGTTCTCTCTTTTCTCCCCTCTCTTACCTCTGTGAAGTTATATGTACAATTCTTCCCTATAATTCAGGTTTTTAATAAATATTTTCCCTATTTTTTGTTAGAGAAAGAGCAAGTACAGGAAAGGGACAGAGAGAGAGAGAGAGAGAGAGAGAGAGAGAGAGAGAGAGAGAGAGAAAGAATCTCAAGCAGGCTCCAGACTCAGCACAGAGCCCTGTTTGGGGCTCAATCCCATGTCTCTGAGATAATGAACTGAGCCAAAATCAAGAGTTGGTTCTTCAACTAACTGAACCACCCAGGAGTCCCTTTAGATTTCAATTTGTAGACAAATTATTGTCTGACCATGGTTCTACCTTTAGTATTGACTACAAAACCTTTCAGTTTGGGATATACCACTATCTAACTGTCTTAGTTTTTCATTGTCCTCATTCCAAATTTCTGGTAGAGAATTGCCTGAGAATTTCTTAGTGTTATCATAGGCCCATACCAATAAGCTTTTAGTCTGTTTAGTTGAAGTCATTTGATATCTAGGCTGTTTGTTCTAGTAGCTTTCTGCCCACATAAATGGTTGGAAAGTTAATCAACATGTCTGCCACCGAGTTTGACACAAGCTTGACATCTTTCTGCTGACATAATCCTCTCCAGGACCACATCGTCGGCCGCTTTCTTCCCTTCCTCACTATTTAATACTGAGAATGGTGGGACTGCTTCTGAATAACTCATATATATGTATATATGGCACTACAGATATTTAAAGTTGTTCCCCATTTGGTCTTTTTTAAAGTACTTGAGGATTTCAGATTTCTTCAAATGGGTTATTTGATTTGTACAAAGAAACCCATCAAGCATCAATGGCTAGGGGTGCCTGGGTGGCTCAGTTGGTTAAGCGTCTGACTTTGGCTCAGGTCATGATCTCACAGTCGTTGGGTTCAAACCCCGCATCGGGCTCTCTGCTGACAGCTCAGGGCCTGGAGCCTGCTTAGATTCTC
This sequence comes from Suricata suricatta, assembly GCF_006229205.1. Lineage (NCBI taxonomy): Eukaryota > Metazoa > Chordata > Mammalia > Carnivora > Herpestidae > Suricata > Suricata suricatta. The sequence continues at coordinate 49,089,506 of NC_043703.1, read as the reverse complement.
CCTCTCTCTCTGCCCCTCTTCAGCTTGCTCTCTGTCTCTCTCAAAATAGACATAAAAAATTAAAAAAAAAATCAATGGCTAAGTTTAGAAGGGAAAGTTTAAATGAAGGGAAAGATGGGACCAGAGTTGATTTTGCTTCTTTATTTTTCTTGTGGAATCTGGCATGATTAAAGAAAAACATGAGCTAGTATTTGGTGCCTTTTTACAGTATAGAAGCATCTAATAGTTATCTTCATTTCTTCTTCTCCCTTCACTTCAATTATGTGTGCCTATCTTTTGGTGGAAGTCAAAATAAGTTAGTTTAACTATATTTTAAAATACTAACTGAGCAAAGGATTAGAAATATGAGCAAAGATTTTATGACTCCTTGACTGCTAGTACATACTAATCTGAAAGAGGGTTCCTTTAGTCATGCTATATTTCAGATAGATGTTGAGTCACAGCCCTTGTAATACCAGCTTCACCTCAAATGGCAGTAAGTACCCAGGGCAATGGTCCCTACTCTCCTCCTAGGGGCTGGACGTATCACAACAAAGTAGGTTTTAGGACAATGAGTAACCAGTAGTCCTTTTTTGCTTTCAATCTGCCTTACTGTCTTCTCCTTGACTACCTCCTGGCAGGTTGACCTAGGAATATCCTGCTTTTTTCATTTGCAGAAGGAAATCATCAGTGGTTAGGGGAAAAAACAAAATGAAGAAGCTAAAGAGAATCAGCTCGATCTCACCCCCAGGGAAACAATAATAATGCATGGTTAATTTAGTGCTGGCATCCATAAAGATCCTCTCCTAAGGTTATTTTATTTCCCTATGCATGCACACATGAAAATGCACTCACAATCACCAGAGAATAAGTATTTTGGAACACACATTGAGTTCCCCTTTTCCCAGAACCTATAAAAATGCCTTCACTGTAAAAATAATTTTAACTTTTTTAGTGCAATCTATAAATGTGGCCTTTGGGCCCAGTGTTTATGGCAGATGGAATGACTGTATTTGGACTAGCTAAGAAGACATCAGTGTTGTGTAGGTATTGACATAGGAGCCATAAGCTTCCATCTGGCCGTATGCCTGTGCAGCAAGGATGATTTAGCGTAAAATTTGAAAACATATCTTAATGTGTAGTTGCATAGGGATTTCCCCATTGATGCAACAATTTAGTCATTACAAGTTCTTGCTACATGTATATACATATGTAATATGCATATATGCATATGTGTATGTACATGTGCCTATACACACACATGTACATATAGAATATTTTAGAATTGGTCTTAGAATTTGTCTTTTCATATATTTGAAAATCTGTATCTCTTTCTTCTTGGTATCTCATGTCTTTAAGTAAATTTAATATCCAACTTTAAATCATCTCCTGTTTTTAATGAGGTAATTGATAGTGAACTTTCATAGTCTTTTATTCTTGGGATCATGGCATATTTCTTCATAGCCCTAGCAAATTGATGTACAAATATATTTTCACTTTATTTTTGTATTTCACTTATTGTCTTGAGCATATTTCTGACCTGGGTAAACCTAATTTTCCTCCCCATTGTTATCAAACCTGCTGGAATCTAGCATCCTTTACTTAATTAATACAATTCTCCAAGGATGTGATCAGATAAGGCTCCTTTTAATGTATTTCTAAAACTAGCTATCATCAGAAGGAAATATTGCTGTATGGCTAAATAACTGTTCATTAGACAATATTAACTCAAATTAGTTTCTTAAACAACAAATCATTAGACTGTTGAGAAATTTGGGGTAAAATTTAAACCTTTACTCAATTGGTTCAGTTTTCTTATCTGTGATCGTACATATATATTCACATAGGCAATGAACTGGTAGATATAAGAATGCGCAAGGTTGTATTGTCTTGGTGCTTGCTGAAAGATGGACATTCTTTACTTACTAATATTCAGTTTTGTAGTAAGTAATGGTGTGTACTAGATAATTTTTCTCCTATCAGCTAGATTTGGCTCACCCATCCCCACTACCCCCCAAACTGAAATAGTCTGTAGCATATAATGCAGTTATGGATCCTGACTGGGAGAGAGGCTCAAGGTGGACTTGAACCGGTGTTCAAGTCAACGCCAACAGAAGAACCCATAGGACAGCGACTGCCTTCCCAGTTAATTTCTCTCTGTTGCTGCTTCTCAGGAGAATGATGAGAGTTAATTTTCCCTTTTCCATTTTTAACATTTGATAGCAACAGACCAAAAACAAATATTCTCTCTTTCTCTCTGTGTGTGGTTTTTTGTTTTTTTTGTTTTTTTTTTTGGTTGGTTGGTTGGTTTTGTTTGTTGGGGTTTTTAAACTTGTGTTTTGGGTTTTTTTGTTTTGTTTTGTTTTTTGAAGGGTTTTTTTGGTTCCCTTTTCTTTCCTCCCTGCAGTGTAAAAAGAGATTGTGTTTGTCAAAATCAACAGTACAGGACTGTAAACATGCCCTCTATTCCAAACATTACCTGAGGCTGAACTGACATGGCTAAAATGTACTGTGGTGGTTTTTTTGTACTGAAGCCCACCCTGGCAACTATGTTTGGGAAGCATTAATCAGTTCCAGGTAGGCCTTGAAATATGCTAAATGTTCAAAAAGAGGTTATAGGATATATACAATAAAAGTGAACTTCTGTTGAAAAAGTCTTTAGTTAATTTTGACTCTAAGATATTTGAAGGTGGATTTTAATTTTCACCTGCAACCCACATATCACAGACACCTTTTTAAAAATATCTTTTTAATGTTTATTTTTGATGGACAGTGATAGAGCATGAGTGGGGGAGGGGCAGAGAGATAGGAGGAGACACAGAATCTGAAGCAGACTCCAGGTTCTGAGCTATCAGCACAGAGCCCAATGTGGGGTTTCAACTCACAAACTGTGATATCGTGGCTGGAGCTGAAGTTGGAGGCTTAACCAACTGAGCCACCAGGTGCCCCTCACAGATACCTTTTGAATATGTGTTGAGGTTGAGACCTACAGTGATATTTTTATTTTTTTATTTGTAATCATACGGACCATTTCACAAAATCCCTAAAATAAGACAAGGATGAAATAGGAAAGAGTAAAGGAAAAGGGTGTTTCAGGGGGAGATGTAAAAAGAGAGGCTATCTGTTTGATGACCAATTTTTTTTATTATCAGGTCACTTAATAGGCTACTGGGCTTTGTGGTAATTTGTTCATTCTTGTTTCATTAAATTGTAATTACTTCTGATATCTCTGGCTTTATCCCTTTGGCTGGCTTCTCTATTAATTAAGTCTTGGGATCCTTTAGGAGATGAATAATTCTCCACTGGACAGTGTTAAGTTGAAGTCAAGAGGTGATAAAAGAACATTAAGACTAAAGTTAGAAGTTCTTACTCAAAGTAGTTTAAGATGTAAAAACGAGAAAGGACAATGTATTTTTTCTCTTCCCTCATTCATTTTTCCATCATTTTCATTCTTTCTATAGTCTCTGAAAACACCTAGAGCCTAGCCCCTGACTAGGGGTGGGTGTGTGTGTGTGTGTGTGTGTGTGTGTGTGTGTGTGTTTTGTTATGTAGTTTCTTCTAGGAGCCAGATGAATTGCCTCAGTGCATTAACATGGAACATTTCTACTATCTAATTACTAAGACCTTTCTGCAGATAGAATTTTAGCAGGTGAATAAGCACAATGGTAGGGGGCAGATCTAAAATCTGATACCAAGCTTCCTGGGTTAAATAACGTTGTTCTACATGATTGAATGTTGATTTACTTGGAAAGCTGTAATGATAATTTTTCATGATTGTCCTCTTTGTTTATTTTATAGTATATATTATAGGACTTAGAGGATTAGACATAATCATAAAGATATAATTTCATCTATTCTCATGTTTTTGGTTTTGTTTGATTTGTAAAACTCCAGACTTTGAAAGGCTCTTCGTACTTATCTCATTCAACTCTTATTTATGAGGAGACAAAGTCAAAATGTAGAGCTTAAGTGGTTTGCCCTCGTTATAAGCAGTCTGAAAAGGCATGACTAACAAATAATAATAATAACATATTTAAGATGTTTAACTCTTGAATAAATGACCTTTCTGTAATGCCTCTTGGATGTGAAGGAAGATGTGACAAACAGTCATAAGCTCCAAGAGCTTTCGACCAAACTATAAATGCAAAACAATTCCCTTCAAGGAAGAATTCCTGACTCACAATGTAATCTGAGAATTCTTAAACATGCACAAAAGTTTGGGACATAGAGGTGAATTGTCCTTGGAAAGTTGAGTAGTTAAGAAGGTGTGCATTTTCTAAAAGATTCCTTGGCCAGTGACCTTTGATCAGACTGTCTTTTCTTACCTGATTGGTATACTGTCTTACTCTACAGATGAAGACTGTAAGATCATTTCAGGCTTAGCAAAGAGACAATTTTCTTGGTGTCTATTCTTTAATTCCTCATTCCTTCTATCAACATGAATACCTGCATATACATGAAGTCCCAATTCACATTATAACTCCCATGGTCCTCTGCAATCTTCCCACTTCTCCAGTCTCCGTTGGTATGTTAAGGTATCTTCTATCTCCTCTCCACACTCCAGTTGTACTTGGTTATTTTAATTTTTCAAATGTTTGTTCTTTCCCCTAGAATCCTTTGCACATGCTATGTATTTCACATCCACGAGTTTCTCAGGCACCTGTTATTCATCTTGCAGGACTTGGCTAACATATGCTTTCCTCTGGAGGAACTTAGCATAATCCCCAGACTCAGTAAATTCTCAATGTAGTCAGTTTCCATAACTCTTGGCATGGATGTTTTTGCCACTTATCAGGATAGTGACGGTGACAGTGCACAGGAGTGGGTATGTTAAATATTCATTAGGAGATAGTACATAAGGCACTGTGATCAATTGACTGTATCTAGCGAGTGTAAAGGAGTCCAGGATAAATCTGGGCTTTTAGCCTTGATGATTTTTTTTAAAAATTTAACATTTATTTATTATTGAGAAAGAGAGAGCATGAACAGAGGAGGGGCAGAGAGAAGGGAGACACAGGATCCGAAGCTTGGAGCTGTCAGAGCCTGACGTGGAGCTTGGACCCACAAACTGCAAGATAATAACCTGAGCTGTAGCTGGACTTAACTGAGCCGCCCAGGCATCCCTAGCTTTGATCATTGAGTGGATTCTGGTGTCATTCATTTTCAAAAGAGAGATAATATGGAGAAAGTGAGTAATGAGGGAAGAAAATGACTTTAGATTTTGTGATGTTGAATTCAAGAAAGAGATACCCTTTAAATAGTTAAATGTATGCTGACCTCAGAGGATATATTCATCATAGAAATACAGATTGGGGAATCACCAGGATAAGAGTAATAATATAAGCCAAGAAAAGGTGTCAGAGTCAGAAGGACATTTAAAGAATGTGAAGTGAGGAGGCTGGAGAGGCTGATTTGGATCACATAAAATGGCTCCTTTAGCTGTAGCTTTTTTTTTTTTTTAAGAGTTTTCATATACTGACTCTTTTTTTTTTTAATGTTTTATTTATTTTTGATACAGAGCGAGACAGGCATGAGAGGGGGAGGGGCAGAGAGAGAAGGAGACACAGAACCGGAAGCAGGCTCCAGGCTCTGAGCTAGCTGTCTGCACTCGAACCCACGAACATGAGATCTGACCTGAACCGAAGCCGGAGGCTCAACCTACTGAGCCACCCAGGCGCCCCTAGCTGTAGCTTTTGATATTGTTCACCCAATCAAGGAGGAGGCGCTTAAAGAAAATCAGAAGGAAGAAGAGTGAGTTCAGAGCTTTTATTCCCCACATCCATCCTTGTGGGTTCTCAAAGCATCAACCCTACCCATGACCAAAGCTCACATTTTTTGTGGGGCTCACCCAAAGCTTCTGTATCAAGATTCTAGCAACCTTTTCCTCTGTCTGTACTGTATGCATAGGAGAATGACTCCCCCAGATATTAAACCAAGGGGACTGCACTATCCGATTTGTCTCTCTTGCTCACACTTTTGTAAATAGTCCCTGTATTAAGATCTTTTGAAATTATCCAATTTAAGTGTACCATCTGCTTCCTGCCATGACCTTGCCCGACACATAAGCAGAGATGCAGAAAGAAGTGTGTCATAAAAGGCAAATGTGAAGAGTTTACAAAAGATAGGAATGGTCAACAGTGTCAAATACTGCAGAAAGATCAAATTGGACCTGACAATTAAGAGGTTCTTCATGATCTCAGGAAGTAAATGTCCAGTTGAGTATTATAGGAGGAATTAATTAGGCTATGAATTAGCAGAAAGACATTGAAGAAGGGCAGACAAAAGCACAAAGTACTGCTTTGAGAACTGTAACTGTAAAGATCTGGGGAGAGCGAGAGAGTGAGAGAGAGCACGTGTGTGTGTGTGTGTGTGTGTGTGTGTGTGTGTGTGCACACGCGCGCGCCCTAGACAGAGTTAAAAAAGGTATGTTGGAAGGGACCAGAACATTTTCAGATGTAGAAGGACTGGAGCAGATTGAGAGGAGAGGTCTAATAGATGAGCAGTAGATATGCAAGGAATTCCTGAGTGGATCAGGTGGGAAAAGATAGATCCATGAACTTGGCTGGAGGCAGGAGAAAGTGAAGCAGACTGAATCAAGTGACATTAAAAATCTTTAATTTTTTTTTTTGAAGGAGAGACAGAGTGTGAGTAAGGGAGGGGCAGAGAGAGAGGGAGACACAGAATCTGAAATGGACTCCATCCTCTGAGCTGTCAGCACAGAGCCTGATGTGGGGCTCGAGGTCACAAACCACGAGATCATGACCTGAACTGAATTCCATTGTTTAACCCACTGAGCCACCCAGGCGCTCCTCAAGTTACATTTTAGAAATAAATCCTCAAGTTACATTTTAGAAATAAACAGAAAGCAGGATAATGGCCACTTGACAATTTCTGCACATTTCTCCAAATTATTATAGAATCAGATCTCTTCTATATTGTTAATTTAGATGGGCAGTAATTTATTTGATTGGATTGCCTCCTGTTTTAATTTTCAGAAAGTTAAATTTATGTTTAATTTTTTATGTGCTTTCTATAGGTAGACTTGGTGCAAGCCCTTTACATTTGTATCTCAACACTTCTGATATCTTGGAAATTTCTGAAGCTCATTCTGGTCTTTAATGAAAAAAGTACACATTAATATATTATATAGAATTCTATAAATCAAATTATATATAATAGCTGTTGTGTTAGCCTCCTGTATAGCTAGTAAATAAATTCCTGTATATTTTTTTACTATTATTCCTTTAGGCAACAACCCCTCAGCGATTCTCATTTTACTAATCTAAGAGAACAATATTGTTAGTAATAATGGATGCAGAGGTTTAGCCGGAACGGAATAGCACCACGTTAAAAGCAAAATTGCGATCTAAATAGACTACTGGAATGAGAAAATAAGTTCAGGCTGCTGTTTTTCTCCCCTTCAGATCACACTTGGGAAGCTAGATGTGAAGGAATCATGGATTGTAGGACTAAAAACACCGCAAAAATAACAAAACGTCTTGAGATATCCTGGGAAGGCAGAACACTTTCTAGAATTGGCGGGGGATTCTGTTAAGAAAAAGTCCCATTTGGGGTTTTTTCACAGTATGTTCTCTCTGCCTCCTCATAGTTTGAGTTGTGAGGAAAAAAATACCCTAAATTTTATATAAAAACATTGATGATAAACATTTTTGACCAACACCTAATAGAAATGAAAACAGCTCTGAGTCTAAGAAAGTGAGAGATGATTTTTCTCCTCCCCATGCCTTTGTTGAAATCAACATATGTTCCGGATGGCATAGGCACCAGACAGTGACTGCAGAAATAACGTACTATTCAACAGTGCTCAGAAAATATATTTTTTAACTATATGTCTCAGAAGTGAACTTCTAAATTTTTAAAATACAATTGTAATAAAGTATTTCCACAAAGGCAAACTTCGCCATGATAAAAGTAACTTCCATTTGCTATGGGAAACACAGAAAAAATATACGTGGGCCATTTAGAGAAGTAACATTCTTTAGACTTCTGAGATTTTCTGTTCATTTCCTGTATGTTTCCACACAGCTTTGATCATGTGTCTCACATTTGTGTGTATTAAACAAAACCTCTTTTGCCAACTTGATTATTTTAGTTAACTGTAAAGACACTAACCCTGAAATAATTGACATCTGGTTCATTGATGTTGGCCTAATGAACATCCAGTCATTGGACACTTTAAAGTTTTATCTAAAATGACTAACGTTGTCTGTGAACAGATAATGCCAACACGGTATCTTGGGGGAACTGCCTGTCGCAGTTATTGCTTATTTGGTCCACGCTCCCGCAAAGACTGCCAGATGCTAGACTGTTGGATTTGGATGATTTAAGTGGCTGGGAATTTGGGGAACAAGTGCAGAGATAAAGGGCAGTTAAATATGCTACAATCATAAGATCTATAGCATGTATGAAGCATGAGAGACTAAACTCTAATTTAGTAGAAACCCAGTGAATTAATTAGTATATATAAATGAGAGGGGTGCCTGGGTGGCTCATTCTGGTAAGCATCCTAGCTCAGGTCTTGGTCTCAGGATTGTGAATTCAAGCCCCGCATTGGGCTCCATGCTGGGCATAAAGCCTACTTTAAAAAATAAAAAATATATAGATAACATACGAAGCAAGTTAAACAACAAAGAAGAGATTATAATGGAAAAGATACATTCTGAAGCTTTACTGACCTAACTCCTGCCTCTACAGTGTCTATACCCCCTTAAAAATCTCAATGGGCTTTATGTTGCACTCTTAGCCTATTTGAAATATTTGTAAACTGTGCTAGTCAGACTAAAGGAAATTAAGCAGAGAGTGTTATTATTATGACTATTAATAATAATAACACTTAGAATTGCTGAAATGTTACTACCTAATAGGCTGAGTTAGTTCAAACACTGAGTTTCTCCATAATCTTAAATGCAAATTGTGTATATTACATTGAAATTGCCGTTTTTTTCTATTTGTGTTATGAGTGAAGACCACAAAGTTTATTTAAGTTGCCTCATTAGCCAGAATATTTCACATAATTGCCATTAACTATTGCAATCTCTTCCCTATAATACAGCTGAAAGAAAAGAATTTTAATTCTTTTCTCAATTAGTAATCAATTTCAGTATTCAGTTCTTAATAGGGAATGCTTAATAGAGCACCGCTTCCCCCTTCCTTGACATTTTCCCCTTTCGCATCACTGATGAATGGGAATCAAACTACAGACCACTTACTGATTAGCTGAAAATTTCTAATCGTGTCATTTTGGAGTGCGAGTAATTTGTGCAATGGATAATAATTTCTTCATAGTAGAACGAATATTGAACAATGATTGGTAGGGAATTAAAAAAAAGCTTAGACTTAAAAGCAACATAAAAGAGAATGAGGGGTTTTTTTTCTAAATTTTTTCAACTGCCTGAAAAGTTGGCATGCAGTTGTGCTGGGTTTTGGAATGATATTTTTGTAGCAGCTCCTAGAAGTGTGTGTGTGTGTGTGTGTGTGTGTGTGTGTGTGTGTGTGTACATACACACATATATGTTAAGATCTTTAAGTTTTAATGACCTAGGAATAGGATGGCAGGACATGGGGATAGAACAGAGAAATTGTAGTCCTTTTGCCTTTCCCTTGTCTGCATTTTTATTTTTTACCACCCAACTAAGGGCAGGGCAATCTCTATATTATTCCTGCCATGTTCCCCGATGTGTTCTGAGTCTAGCAGATAGTAGGCAATGAGCAATTATTTATGATTAAATGAGTGAGCCAGTTAATTGGTACATTGGATTAAAAGTGTGTTTTTTTTTTCTTTCAATTCAAAGCACAATTAGGTTTCTTTTGTGTTCAATTATTAGATTAATAAGCAGGTTTAAAAAGTTAGCTAATTTCAAACTACTTCAGTCTCCTGCTCCAGAAAAATGAAATTTGACTGTTTTAAGATGGAAGGGAAGATAGAATGAATCTTTGGTAGATTTTAAGGGGAAAATTGGTCATAAGTTCTCTGGTGGCAATGTTTGAAAGTTTGATGAAACGTGATGTTCCTCTATCAAGGGCAGTAGAAGTGACTGAGAGAGAGTTGAACCTGATTCTAGAAGACAGATGCAGTTAAAGATTCGGGAATGAGAGAATATTGCTTACAGAATAGTCCCAAGGTCATCTCTTAGAACTCTGCAAATAATTTTCTGTGAATAAAACCGTTCAGTTAAACCTGCTTTCACCTTCATCGAATGGCCAATTTTATACAGTGGCCCTTTCGTCATGTGCCAATGGAATCAATCTTCTCTCCCAGTATCCACTCATTTTAATACAAAAAAATTAATTGATAATGTCAAACGTGTTATGAGATCATTTTCAGGATGAGACTGCCAATTTCTTTCCAGTAATTTAGAGAACTTTATTCAGAGGGATTCTGATTATCAGGTCTAGGAAGTTGCCATATATATTAGAGATTTTTTTTTTTATCCCAAAGGGTTGGTATATATATACTTCACCACTTACTTATCTAAAAAGCTAGTTCTGAATAATTTAAATTGATGCCTTTATTTGATGAGCTTTCTTGGTATTGAATCACAAAATACAGCATTTTTACAGTGGTAGGGTTATAACTAGGGAGAGTTGACTCAGGGCCACAAGGTGTCCAGCAGCTGCTCAGGTAGCGATGAAATACACTGGTCTTTTGCAAGGGTATCCTTGTACTTTCTAAAGCATAAAAGGAGTAGTTTAGATAGAGGTAAAATAGCTAACCAGAAATGATTTTTTTTCCTAAAGACATTTCAGCAGTTTTTTTCTCTGATTTCAGAGGAAACTGAGGAAGTAGTTTTTTTTTGTTGTTTGTTTGTTTTTCCCAAACTAGGCCTTGAACTACAACATCTAAGCATTATATGGTATGGTAAACATGGGTAGAAAGAAAATCTCTTTTTGAACCAATAGCTCTTTTAGACTTTCAGGGTGACCATATATTACCAAATTTTTATTATCCAACCTAAGATATTCTGAGAATAAAGGAGTGTTTTTTATTTTCCATTTTTTTTTTCTTTGAGAGTGAGCATGAGCAGAGGAGGGCCAGAGAGAGGGAGAAAGTGGGGAGGGTGCTCAGTCCCACGACCCTGGGATCATGACCTGAGCCGAAACCAGGAGTTGGACACTCAAGTGACAAAGCCCCCCAGGGGCCCTTAAAGAGTGCTTTCATAATTAGTTCAGGACAGCAAACCTAAATGAAGACCTTTCTGTAATTAGAGATGGGACCCCACCCTATGTTTTGTTGGAGTGAGGAATTTATATGTAATATAATCATTACTCCACGGAATAAATGTCCAAGAATGAGATACAAAATTTGGCTTGAAGTATACACCCTGGTTGATTTCTTTCCTCCTTTTTTGCTGTTACAGCTCAGTTTCCCAGAGCATCTGTAATCTGAGAGGGAGAATGTGTTGCTGAACCAAAGGGTAAATGTAAGACAATAGTCTGTTTGGTTTAGCGGAAGAAACGCCGTAAACGTGCTTTCATCACTCTGAAATGAAAATCGGCTTCTTTTTCTCAGCTCTGGACTAAACAAAAGTTCAGAAAAATCCAACTTCCTAATTAAAGTGTATCCTCCTTTTAACAATGTGGCCCTTCACCTCCTTTTAAATTGTTTTTAAGAATGCCCCCAAACAGAGCAGATTACATCTAACTTCTTGTAGAGCAAAAAAAATCCCCACCATTTGTCACAAGTCTTTTTCCTGCTCCTCCTCCTTTTTTCTTTCTTTCATATTTTGTATTCCAGTGTTTTGTTTTAATCCCCCTTTGTTTTATTTGGCTGCTGAAGCCAGAGCGCCTTGCCTTTGGCAATAAAAGCTTATGAGTAAACATTCTCTGTGCCTTGGAAAGCAAAAGCGTCACCCCAGTCTGCACATCCAACTGTGCCCCTCTCCAAAGTCCTGAGCCTGTTCTTAAATTGGAACCCGAGGAGCTCTGCCAAGATTGCGCGCTGCCAGGCGGGCTCCATCGGGCCGGTCTGTATTGATTCGCGTTGGTTCCCCTGTTTTCTGTCGGTTAGCGATCCTGTCCTAAGCTTTGATTCCTCATTATCTCAATTGCAAATTCCATGAACACATCATCATGCTGCCAGTGCACCTAGGATTTGAAACTGACAATACTGGATCAATGTCTCCCGGGCGCAGCCCTGAATTTCAATAATACAATTAAATTCCTTGACTGCGAGATTTACCCAGATTGTCGATTCTGCATTTTCTGCACGTTCAGTATGTGAAGCTACCCACCCACAGAACCTGAGCACAGTGTTCCTGTCAGTGCATAACGAAGGAAAAAGACTTGATCGTGAACCTGAGGGAAAGATAATCAAATGTTGAACCTGCTGAGCCTGTTAGATGAAACTGTTAACAAGGCTTGCTCAAATCACCAGGGAAATCCTGTGCAGGGATGAAGATTGGGGTTCAGTTCTGAAATATGTAAGCAGGGTTAGGCTGGATAAGGAGGTCTCCAGGCTTGTTGCTGAAGCTGTGCAGCAATCCTTTCGAAGGATTTGTATTTTCCCTCAGGAGTCACTTCACACGGATTCACTGGAATCGGTTAAGCTCAATTCTGAGAAACGTGCTGACAGAGAAAGTGTCATAAAAGGCTACCACATGTTTAAATTCTAATTTTCACCAATACAAAACAAAATAACAAAGTAACAAAGCCAGAACGATTACTTCCCTTTTTGTGAATTTAAAGGGTAGACTAGGGAGAAAGAGATGTTCAAAGCAATAGTTACTCTGAACAGGTGCTGTGTATCCTTGATAGAATCGGAATGGGAAGACTCAAGTAACATAAAGTGTTTCTTTCAGTAGACTTGACTTTCAATTTACTTACATACTTCAGACAATGGGAACTTTATAAACCTGCATCCTGCCTTAACTACACAAAACTCTATATTCGTCGCTTTTATTTCCCTAGCTATTCCCCCTGGAGCTCCTTCCCTCCCCACCTGTGACCTCACTGAAGGATATTAATGAATACAGTCGACTTTCCGCATCTGGTGTGAGGTGACTAAGCCTCTGGGACTGATAAAGCATTTCCAGTCCTGGAGTCATTATCAATTTTTATTCGAGATAGCACACCACTGAAACCAGAGCACGTGTTAAAGTTCCTCTACCTCCGAATTTCCTACTCCAAGAAACCTTGGCCATTCAAATTTGACATCCAAGGTCATTTGAAATAGACATTTAGCACTGAACTGTAAAACTATCTATTATGGAAACATGTTAAAATTTTATTTAGGCTATGAGGCTATGTGTGCCCAGTTACTATGGAGAGTAGTGATCTATTTTAATAACATTAGAATATTTAAAATATTCAACTTCTCAGGTTAGATAAATGATATCGAAATATACTTTAGTACTATGGTACAATCTCTTAAAATGGCCCTGACTTACTTTGAATGCATATGTAGAATACTATGGGGAAAAAATCTATTTTCTAAACAACATTCATTCTTAATTTTTATTTACCCATATCCAGGCATTGTGCATGTGTGTGTTGAAAAATTATTGGAGCTTGGGATGAGAAAACTTGGCTTAAGATTCGGGGATGGCACTTTTACCCTACATGATATTGAGAAATACACTTTACCTCTTACTGCCTCAGTAATCATATATACAGAAAGGAAATAATACCTGTCATGCCTACATTGTATGACTTAAATAACATAATTCTCATGAAAGCATTTTATAATTTTAAAGTACTACACAAAATGTCTGTTTTAATATTTTAAAAAACTCAGGAATCAGACTTTATGTCTTTTTCCAATACTGTTTTCTTCATTATACTTTTTTGACTGAGGGATTGCATTGTACCCTCTGTGCACCTGATGTGTTCATTGACTCTGATTAAACAGATTTCCTTTGACATCCAGACATTCTTCATCTGTGATTTCTGGGTATCCATGAATTCTGACCAAATAAAATTTATACCATCTTAATGACTTCTTGAATATTTCTCAGCTTTCATATCTATATTTTCATCCAGAATCTTTAATTTTACATAACTAACTGTCTAAGGACATTTTCAAAAGTGTTACATAGGTTTCTGGCTTATGATCTAAAAAAATCCTGAAATTATTGCCTCCTCTTCCCCCAAAGCACACTCTGATATGTTCTGTCTCTTTTGGTACCTGTGTTTACTCCTTGTTTAAGTCAAAAGAAGGCCAGGCATAATCTTTGACTGGCCTCATGTTCATGATCTTATAGTTCCTTAGTGGTATCCAATTCTAACTCCTAAACATCTTCTATAATTAGCCCATTTCTCCATTCATGAGCAATATTTTATGCCAAACCATTTGTCTGGAGCATTACAACAACCTCCTGTTTGGATTCTGACTCTGTGCATTACATTATATATGTGTCCACTGCAACTACAATCTTCCTAAACACAAATTTTGTGTTCATTGTCCATCTTAGATTCTTTGAATGATTTCCCTTTTCCCTTAGCATAAAGTCCAAGGCGTGTGTATGTTTTATGTCCTGGTTTATACTTCTACTCTGATTTGTTTTTCTTGATATCTGAAATATTTCATGTACTTATTTCAATTGGAAAATAGGAATCCCTCTTTTATTTTTTAATGAGTCAATGTATGTATGTATGAATGTATGAATGAAATTTTAAATTAAACCTATGAAAATTTAGATGAGCAGAAAGCTAAACAATTATTTTAGGCTTGGAAAATAGAGCTTAGCAATATAAAATTGTGTAACTCTATACTATTTCCCTTATTTTTGTTCACCTACATTGGGATTTCTCAACCTCAGTACTACTGACATTTGGGGCCAAATAGTTTGTTGTTGATGGGAGCTGTTCTGAGCATTGTAGGATGTTTAGCAACATCTCTGGTCTCTACCCATTAGCACAATACCCCTCCCTTAAGTAGTGATCATTTTACACGTCTCCAAACATTGGCAAATACTTGCTGGGGAACACACTGCCAGCTGAGAAAGACAGCTTTATCTTTTGGCTCCCCAAAATTTAAAAAAAAAATTAAAAAGAGGGAGTAATAGGAGAAGAAATTCTGTTGCTGTACCTGACTACCTGATTATCAGTGATTATTTACATTGATGCCTTAACTATTATACTCTTATTTAAGAGATCAAAATGACCCCTAAAAGCAGTGGATATGGCACTGTGCAAGCTTAGCCATTCTCAGCCCTCTTTTGGATCTATTGGATTTTAGAAACTCCCTAGGATCAAAGACTTGAAGCATAGCTTCTGAATCAAAATTATTCTATTTTAGCATTTTGAGCAATGGGCTTGAGAATACCATCTTTGTATGATAGGAGATTAGATAGGTACTTTATGTTCTGCATGTTACATGAAAAGGTAGACAAATTATCTTAAGTAAAATGGGCAAACATTTCCACAGAGCCTGCTATCTACTAAATAATGTCCATCCTCCACAAGGTATAGAAATCATATGGAGAATCCTGAATACATATTAAAAACCAACAAAAAGCACTTTAAGCAACTCATTTTTAAAAAGGAGCCAATTAGATCCAAATAGTTGTGAAGCCTCTAAAATGATAAAATATTTATTATCTTTGAGAAGAATGTGCACAACACAAGACATTATAATGGTGGTGGTCCTTTAACTGACCTACCAAGTTGCATTCTAGGATCTTATCATGCAAGAAGTTTACTTTTTAATATCTATGCTCTGTGACTGCTCATCATATCAAGAAGAATTATATTGCAAATAATCATGATCTGGATTGCTTTTGTCTGTGGCTGAAGCTGAAGCCATCCAATTAAAATATGGTGTTCAGGGAAAATAGCTCATTTTAAGGCATAGGCAAAGGAAAGGACAGCCTTTTATTAACTTTGTCCCTTGTCTCTAGACATATTTATTGCATTCTTCTGGAACAGAAATAATAGAAGCTCAGGCATAAGGCCATGTGTGGGGAAAAAAAAAAAACTCTCAGCTGCCATGAATGTTAATGGCTGTGTCATTTGATGGGAAACACTATGGTTTTAAAATTTGAAAATGACTCACAAGATTTAGAAACCTCTCCTATAAAATATAGAAATTTGATGATTAAAAGAAGATTACATGAAAATGATACCTTGTTTTTGTCCTTGCACATAGATGCATATTTGAATTGGGTTTATATTTCTATTACCAGCCAGTGTAGTCAGTAAATTTTTGTTCTTTAATTTGTCTGTCTATGACATGGCACAAACATGCCCTTGTCACTGTGAATTCAAATAAGATTTTAATGTATTTGTCACAGATTCACAGTTATCTGTGCTCCAATTCACTTTAGATTTGTGTGTGTGTGTGTGTGTGTGTATTATGCAATGTATGTCTTTACTATTATTTGTCAAAATATTGTATCTACTACTGTAATCAATTTTCTGTTTTCCCCAGATGTGTCCAAAGTTTTCAGATATGTCTGGGGATGGGACTAGGAGAAAGTTGTAAAGTACAATTTCGGTTGATGTCAAAAACATTAACATAAAGTGGTGTTCACATATCTCAAGCAAAATACTGCCTCGATAGTTGAGTGTGTGAGTGCAGAAGCCTGAGCCAAAAGTTGTACAGCTAAAGTGTCAGAAATCTAAGAGGCAGGATGTTGTGAATAATTTTAAATCTACACCAGGCAGAGTGGCAGACTGGGAATACATTCTGCCTAGTTAAAGTAATCCTAATAGTAGATAAGGTTAGCGAAACAGAGGCCCTGCACCTGACCCACTGGTCAGACATGAGTCATGTGTTAATATGGACTAATCCCCATAGTGGGTGGGATAGGCTGAGCCTGACCAGAAGCTGAGGATGAGATCTTTCTTGCTCAAACAATATGGCTTGAAAGGAATTGATCCTGGGTGATACAAAACAAACTAAACTACATGATGGACTTGAACAAAGGAAATATTTTCATCTTTTCCTATCAACTACCACAAATTTGAGAAGGAAATGTAAGAAACATTTCAAGTTTGGTTCCTTACCTATACCTTTTATTAACAAAGGGTTTGATGTAGTTCCAGCAGGTGATAACCTACATCAATAAATGTATCCAAATCTGTTTGATTTTATCTATTTATTAGTTTGCTACTTTCTAGAAAACCTAGAAAATGTCAACAGGGGTTAATTATGGGACATGAAAAAAGAGTACTTTTACATTTCTATTTTGCTGCCTGCCATATTGCTTGAAATTTTATAATAACTTTAATAATTTCTTTATGGAACGTAAATGAACAAAATATGTAAACATATAGAAAACACCTAGAAAGTTCTTCTGATTCATTGGGGCATTCATTGGAACAGTGAATAAAACTTGAAAATAGTGCTAGCCATGCATTTCTGTTTAACCTTTAAAATACATAAGGACATATTCTCATATATGGGAAAAAAAGAGATTATGCATTATACTTGCTTCCTTGTTGAATCTGTTTTTATCGTTACTATTCTTATTTTTTTTATTTGAGAGAGAGAGCATGAGTGCAAAAGTGGGAGAGAGGGACAGAGGGATAGAGAATCTTAAGCAGGGTTCATGCTCAGCACAGAGCCTTATGTGGGGCTTGACCTTACAACCCTAGGATTATGGTCTGAGCTGAAATCAATGTTGGTGCTCACCCAGGTGTGCCTGTTATTGTTATATTAGAAGGAATCTTAAATTTTTTATGTGAGGTTGTACACTATCAGGTCATTGCTAATGTCATCAGAAGTTGGCATCAGGCTGTAGGAATGAGTCATGAGTTCGAGATCATACAATGATCACAGGCAGATTCAGGCATATTGCGAATGAGATCTTAGCTCTATCACTTAATGCTCTTGGTGAGTAATAAAGGGAAAGTTATCCTTTTTATGCTTCTGAAAAAAGATGTGACTTCTAACTCATAGGATTTGCTTTTAAAACATATCACTCCTTCTGGGGGGAATGTTTTCTCTCTACCTTTTCCCCCTCAATTCTTGCTTCTTTGCCAACTGTCATCATATAAGTTTTATTGTTTATTTTCAGACAATAAATCTGGGAATGACTACTGATATCTTTAAGAAATTACCCAAAATATGTTCTAAGATCAAAGAAGCATTCATTTTCTACTTTTAAAAAGAGAAGCTTTGTCACATAAACAGAATTCAGTTGGAATTGTTGCAACTCTAGTTTAAACAAATCTATCAAGATAGCATGCATCCTAAAATAGAATAAAGTACTAAATGACCTGAACTATTTATGGGACATTTGTGTGTGTGTGTGTGTGTGTGTAATTTAAAGAAATTGGAAAAAGTTTAACTTTTTGTTTGCATGCAAAGAAATTCTAGTCATGAAGTGTTAGAAATGAGGATATTGTATGCTTAATCTATAATTTTTTTCTGATTACAATAGTCAATATATCATAAAATGAATACATTGGGGAAACTTTAAAAGAAATAATAAACTGTATTATTCTGATTATTTCCAAGGTAATTAGTATATTTCACTACCTAGGTCATATACTTTGTCTTCCACAAATGGGGTATTGTTACTAATATTATTTGAATGTTTTATCAGGAGAGTCTTGCAATTAGGTATTAGGAAATACAACATGTGATTATGAATGTTAAGATTTTCAAAATTAGAGCAAAAACATAATTCATCTTCAAAGGAGTTATATTTTCATAAATACAAAGAACAGAATCATGTAGGGTAAACAAAATCTAAAGTTCAACCTGTTAAAACTCTGAGTGAAACAAATGTATTTTTTTAAATTTCCTATTTTACTTTGATCAAATTAAAGTGAAGACATGTGATTAGTAAAAATAACACAATGTGCCAGAGTGCTTAAACACCAAATGTGACTACCTAGGAAGAACAAATGTTGGGAAAAAGTTATTCTGCTGCTGCATACAGCTAATGTTGTAACTAAATATCTAAGAAGATGTTAATAGAAGTAAACTTATTTTTAGAAAGGAGCAAAATGATATTGGAAATCAAATATACCTCAGATCATTATGACAATTGGAAAAGGAGGCCTCCCAACAAGTATTTGGTTTTAGTCTGTGTAGTCTGAAAAGTGAGACTATAAAAAAATGAATAAGAATAAAATTTTAAAAACCTTCAAAAGCATACCAGAGGAATTTTTTGTGAGTAACATAACAAGATCTTCTGAATCCAAATGATCAATCCTATAGTAAAGATATTCTGAATTAAGTAAAACTAGGAGATACAAAACTCAGAATAAAGTTTTTGAAACAGGCTTCAGGCTCTGAGCTGTGAGCACAATTGTCAAACTCACAAACCACGAGATCATGACTTTAGGCAAAGTTGGACTCTTAACTAACCAAATGCCCTTAAATACCTTTATTTATCTATTTATTAAGTTTTCTTAACATTTATTTATTATTGAGAGACAGAGTGTGTGAGCTGGGGAGGGGCAGCAAGAGGGGGAGACATAGAATCTGAAGCAGGCTCCAGGCTCCGAACTGTCAGCACAGAGCCAACATGGGACTGAAACTCACAAACCGTGAGATCATGACCTGAGCTGAAGTCGGATGCTTAAGCGACTGAACCACCCAGCCACCCCTAAATACCTTTAAAATACAAATATAAGTGTGAATAAAATATATTATGAAGTTTATAACATAGGCAAATATAAAATATGACAGAAGCACAGATAGGGACCGGAGAGATGCAACTATGCTATTATAAAGTTCTTGTATTCTGTGCAGAGTGGTATGGTAGAAGTTGAAGAAACATTGTGCTAAGTTAAAAATGTACTATATCTAAATACAAAGACTACAACCAAAATGACAAAATAAAGTCATACATAATAAACTAACAAAGTAAATAAAATGGAATTTCCAACATACTAAATTTCAATCATGAGAGTAAAAAAGGTAACAAATATCTGAAATTATCAGAGATAAAAACCTATAAAAAGTGATCTATGTAGACACAAATAGGATAAAAATGGGTTTAAAAGATACACCATTTAAATACTAGTCAAAAGAAAGCTAGAGGAACTATATTAATATCAAATAAAGTAGCTTAAATAGGAAGTATTGCCAGGGACAAAGATATTTAAATAGAAACAGGCAAACAATAGAGAAATATCAATGAAACCAAAAGTTGGTTCTTTGAGAAAATCAATAAAACTCAAGCAAAAGATTAGGCAAAGAAAAGAGGAAAGAGAGAGACGACACATTACAAATACAAAGAATAAGAAAGGGGAGAGTATTAGAGATTCTACAAATATTAAAGGGTAAAGGAATCTCTTGAACAAGTTTATGTCAAAAATGTGTCCGTTTACATGATATGGGCACAATGCCCAGAGCTCATACTTGCTCCACATACTTGCCGACACTTGTTACCCCAAGCTTTTTAATTTTAAGCCTTGTCATAGGTTTGGTTGCAATGATATAGACTGATTGGAACTCTCACATGCGCTGCTGATGGAAGGAAAATGGTGCAGTTCCTTTAGAAAAGAGTTTGGCAGTTTCTTAAAATGTTAAACATAACTTTCCATATACCCAGCTATTTGCCTATGTCCCTGTGAAACCCTATGTCCATGCAAAGATTTAAAAACAAATTGATAATGGCATATCAAATTAGGGAAACGTGACAGTTGACTCTTGAAAGAGAAGCATATTTGTTTTTTGTTTTAATATTTCAAGAATGGTGTTTTTTTGAAAATTTTTAATTAACATTTTTTAATTTAAACTTTAGTTAGTATACAATGCAGTATGCTTAGATTAACAAAGATAGGCAACTACACTGCCTACACTGCTGAAAGAGTTGGGCCTTCGTGTGGGCCTTGTGCCAAATATGATGCTCAGTGATGTGTTGAAGAGAAACCACATAAACAGAGTGGAACCAAATGATACCTAAGATCCAATATTTGTGCATAAGTCCTAGTGCCTAAATTGGGACTCTCTTAGAAATGTGGGATGCAAAATTACTGAAAGAGCCCAAATGTCCATCAACTGATGAATGGATAAAGAAGTGGTGTGTTTATACACAAACACACACACACACACACACACACACAATGGATTCTCACTCAAACATCAAAAAGAATGAAATCTTGCCATTTGCAAGGACGTGTGTGGAACTGAAGAGCATTATGCTAAATGAAATAAGTCCGAAGAAGACAAATACCATATGATTTCATTCATATGTGAATTTAAGAAACAAAACAAATGAACAGGGGAGGGGACAAAGAGAGGAAAACAAAGGAACAGACTCTTAGCCTTAGGGAACAAACTGATGGTTACCAGAGGGATGGGCATGGGGGAATGGGTGAAATAGGAGATGGGACTTAAGGAGGGCACTGGTGTTATATGTGAGTATTAACTCTCTAAATTTTATACCTGTGACTCAACTTATGCTGTATGTTAGCTACCTGAAATTTAAATAAAAACTTAGGAAAAAAAAACCAAATTGATAGTGGCTTTATATACACTAGTCCAAGCTGGAAACATCTCAAATGTCCACAACAGGTGGATAAGTAAACAAACTCTGGAATATCCATATAATGCAGTATTACATAACAAAACACAAAGTGAAAACAGTCTATCCCTATAAGCAAGAGCATAAATGGATCTCAAAATAGTTTTTAGGGAATGGAGCTAGATCTTTCCATTTAGGTAGATTTCTAGAATATGCAAACTAATCTATAGTGACAGATCAGTGGTTGCGTGGCTGGTGGTATGAGGGTTATTACGTAGGACACTAAGAAACCTTTGGGGGCTGTAGATCTACTCATACCTTAATTGCAGAGATGGTTTTATAGGATTTGTATTTGTCAAATATTATCAAATGATAAACTTTAAATATTTGTACTTTATGTAACTTTTTAAATAGTTTACAAAACTAGTACAGCTCTAATTTATAGAGGCATCAGGTGTTTGCAGTTCTACAATTTCCAAATTTATAAAATAAGATATGGAAATGTTTTTTCTTAATTGAATTTGGTACAGGCCAGTCTCTCCGAAATCTGGAGCACTTCACATAGTCTTTATTAACGTGAAATAAGCCAGCAGTAACTGTTCAGGAATGAATAATTTTAGGTCATTAATAAAATACAGCATTTTATACATTGATCTCAATTTTTGTTAATCAATTTTTTCTTGTCATAATTTTTACATAGCTTTTGTTTGGTCTTTATCTAGTTATGACCAGTTAACTGACATATTTGCAGCTAATGCCTGACTGTGGGTAGCCGTTTGCCTGCATAAAAATATTCCATTACTACCATATTTTAATTAGATACTTCATAAAGCACTTGGGAATATATATTTCTTAAAAATCTCATGTTACCAGAATTATAGCTTATGAAGAGATATATATCTAATTAATTAGTGCAGTTTGTTTTATCCATGTTGATTTGTTATGAATGTTTAATGATATGCTTCTTAATATTTTTCTGCTATAATAAACCATAATCTAATAGTTGGCATTTTTAGTTCTTATGGTTAAAATGATCTTTGATAAAATTTTATAACAGATTATATCCACAATATGTGTAGTTTCATCTTTTCATAATAGCCATGCGTTCATAAAGATAACTGATTTCGGTTTTTCCTCATGGTATGTCTAACGTGACCTTAACATGCACTTTAGAGCAAAGGAACTTACAGGGACAGTACCTGATCTTCAAAAGTTTTCTAGTTGGCATGGCACATTTCTCTGTGGGTATTCTGAAAATAGATTAGAAATGGGCGATTATGGCTGCCATGATACCAGCGTTGGTGTTTATGCAGCCCACTCCACATTCCATCCATTGTGCTTTAGCCGGCTTCTGATAGAGTACGGAGAACAGAACTGTGAGAGCTGACCTGCTAACCAGGCTTTGGAGATGGAGGGAATTGTAATTTGGCTGCTAAGTGTTTTTCTTTTTTGGGGAATACTTGGGGTCTGGCTTTTA
>NC_043703.1:48970474-49066564 GCF_006229205.1 Suricata suricatta | reverse complement strand
TGAGAGTCACAGAGCTCACAAGTTTCGCACTCACGGTGCCAGAAAACATAACTAGATTCTCAAGATGTTCTGCCAGTAAAGTGTAGCAGCTTCCACTTGCGTATTTTGAAAAGGAACATAAGAAAATGTCATCTGAAATTATAGGCGATCTGTTAAAGAGATAACATATAACCTATGGATCCAGAAAACGCAGATTCTACTATCAACCGAACGTGGCTGATCATTGTAAAGGCAGAATCTCTGGTCAAAGGACTGAGACTAACATTCATTTCATATTTCAAAATACGAAATTTGCAATCATCACATTTTCTAGACAGTCACACCAACTTGGTGGTTTGAAGACAATTCAAGGAACCTCAGCAATCCAAAAACAATATGTACTTTTGCTAAAGGTATGGAAGCACAGTGTGTCCTATTTATTTTAGTAACTATGTTGAATTTTTTTTTCAGTTCCAGAACTGGATTATTTGCGCATAAATACTCTTCATGTATAAGTAGTAACTGTCATATAATTTCTTCTGTGCTATCTTACGGTGACATCCCTAAAAATAGAATATAATTCCTTCCTATTTTGCTATTTCAGTATGCAGGTAAAATCAATATGCTGGCCTCCTCTCCTCTAGATAATCTAAATTCTACCTTGAGATCAGAAAGTCTGTATTCTTGGATGATATTTATCTTAGGCCCTTGTAGAATTGCTACTGGGAGCGTGTTTGGTAATGTCATATTTTCACCTTTTATCTGGGAACACTACAGGAAAATACATTATTACTACATTTGTTGCAGAAATATTATTGAGGCCGTTGCTTGCTTTATGATATCATACTGTGCTCTGACATAAAATTCCACCTGAGAAGTTTCTTTGAGTCGGTTGCTAAAATGCACATTGCTCCTTCTTACAATATCAAATGTTTAAAAAATATTTTAAAAATCAAAAATATGTAGATGATTACTTCTTATACTTTGTTGGTAATACATTTTTAAGTTTCTTGTTAAAATATTGGCATTTATAACTAATTTATTTCTTTCCTTTCATCTTAACTTACTTTCCAGCCCCTCCTGTCTTTGGATTCTGTATCTCCTTCTGTCTCTGACCCTCCCCTGCTCACACTGTCTGTCTCTCAAAAATAAATAAAAACCATTAAAAAAAATTCCCAGCTCTTATTCATAGCCTATTAAGATTTGGACATAGTGGAGATCTAGTTATGTGCTATTTTGTAAGAAGTTATGATTTATTTTTGAGTAGTAAGGTTTATGGAAAACTGAATCCAGAGAAAGTCAGAGTTGTGGTTTTTTAAGATGGCTCACCTGTAAAACAGGGACATATTTTGACTGTTTTAGGTTTTTTCCCCCAACATCTTAATGATTTAAAGTTGTTTTTAAATGAGCTGGTAGTTGTACAGAGAGTATTAAGTCTAATAATCTTTTCTACATTGATAAGGATTACTTATTGATTTGTTTCAACAAATGATTGGGTCTATCAGCTACTTTTTTTTTTCATTTAGAGTAAATGTAATTTATTAAGGCATAATTAATTGATACATAGTAAAATGCTGAAATCTTAAATGTACAACAAGATGGAGTTTAACCTATGTTTACACATGTATAAAAACTCCTATATCTCCCTGTTTTTTCAGGGTTATCTCCCAGAGGTGACCATTATTCTGACAGCTATCACAATAATTTTAATTCTACCTGTTCTAGAACTTGGTGTACATAGAACCATACAGAAATTATTCTTTTGTGGTTGGCTTCTTTGACCTAGCACAATTATACTGTCTCCATTGTGTTCTTTTTTATGAGTAGTAAATTTTACAAGTAAATTTATTAAATCTATTGATGGATATTTGGATTGTTTATAATTGGTACTATTACAAATAAACCGACTGTGAACAGTCCTGTAAAGGGTCTTGTGTGGACATACACACTTATTTCTACTGAATGTATTTTTCTAGTAGTGGGTTTCCAAGTAGGTGTGCATCAAATTTTATTAGAAATTTGTAAGTATGTGATGTGACGGATGTCAACTAAACTTACTGTGGTAATCATTTTGTAATATATACCTATATCAAATCATATTGCACACCTTACACTAATACAAAGTTATATATCAATTATACCTCAGTAACCCTGGGGAAAAAAATCTAACAGGTTTCACATTTCACCAACATTTGATAATAACTTGTAAATTTTTAGATATTTTGGTGAATGTATCTTGTATTTATTTTAACGTGATTTAAATTTTGCATTTCTCCGAGGGTGTCTGGGTGGCTCATTTAGTTAAAGTGTCTTACTCTTGATTTCGGCTACAGTCGTAATCTCACAATTTATGAGTTCGAGTCCCATGTATGGCTCTGTGCTGACCATGGGGAGCCTGCTTGGGATTCTCTTTCTCTCCCTCTCTCTCTGCTCCTCCCTCGCTCATCCTTGTTCATTCATATGCTCTCTTTCTCTCTTAAAATCAATAAATAAAAACTTTAAAAATTTTGAATTTCTCTGATAACTAATATTCTTTGGATATGTGTTTTAGCCATATGGATATCTTCTTTGGTGAAATGTTTCTTCACTTCTTTTGTCCATTATTTTGGATTGTTTGCCTTTTCATTACTGATTTATAGAATTTAAAATTTTTTTAAATATTCTAGGTAAGAGTTCTTTGCTATGTGTGTGTGTTGTGTGAATGTGTATGTATGTTATATATGTTATGTACATATGTGCATATATTATTTATGTAATATGTCTATGTCTATACATACATGTATGTCAGTGTGTATGGTATATATTACATATTTGTTTATGTGTATATGTGTCATGTTTATGTTGTGTTTATATACCCATTCCCCATGTCTGTAAGTAGTAAATTCCAGGAGATATACATACATATATACACACATATATGTATATACATGTATACATACATACATGTACACAAACATACCTTCCCTATAGGTCTGTAAATGGTAATTCCAGGTGATTTTGTTTTAACAATAAGCAATTTAGGAAAATCACATATATCCTGCTAACAAAATCTTTTTTCCCCCTAAGAAGAAGTTTCTCTGTATCTTTCTTTTAGTAAACAGTACCATTAGCATGATTACAAATAAGGTTTGGTCAAGGTTAATCATTTCTTCCAATATTCCTCTTTGGAGGAGTTACAGATTCATTGGTAGTTCTTTCCTTCCAGGTTCATTGTTAATAACTTCCAGTTTTTTTTTTTAATTTTCATTCAGTTCAAAATGTTTCCATTGTAGTTTCTTTTTAGACCCATTAATTATTAAGAAGTTCATTACTTAATTTCAAGACACCTGGAAATCCAAGTATCATCTTGTTACTGATTTAAAATTTAGTCTGTTGAGATCAGAAAGCATACTCTATACGATTTAAAGCCTTTGAAAATTACTGATTCTTGCTTTAATGACCTGGTGTGTCTGTCTCTGTCTCTCTCTGTCTGTCTCTCTCTTTTGTGTGAATATTTTATGTGCACTTGAATGTGTATTAAGTAATTATTGGGTATGAGGTTAGACAAATATTTGCTTATTCAAGTAAATTACTAGATTATTTAAATCTTTTGTAAACTTAATGAAGTTTATTTGTTCTATCTATTATTGAGGGAGTGGTGATAAAAATCTCCGGCTCTTACAGTCTATCTATTTCTGCTTTCAGTTTTGACACTTTTGTGTATTTAAACCTATGTTATTAGGTACATACATATTTAAATTTTTATGTATTCAAGAAATGATATTTTTAATCAGTATGATCTATATGATCTATGTCTC
This sequence comes from Suricata suricatta, assembly GCF_006229205.1. Classification (NCBI taxonomy): domain Eukaryota; kingdom Metazoa; phylum Chordata; class Mammalia; order Carnivora; family Herpestidae; genus Suricata; species Suricata suricatta. Next base: position 49,062,788 of record NC_043703.1, on the reverse strand, counting down.
TCTCAGAATACTCTTTGTCTTTAAAACTTGTTTTGATAATATTATAGCCATAGATGCTTAATTTTTCCATCCTTTTGTCTTCTGCATATCCACAATTTATATTTTCCATTTATAAAATGCGCGTAGAGGTAGTTGGTTCTCTTTTTATATCAATATAACAGGCTTTTAGTTTGAGTGGTGTGTTTATCTGCATTTAATGTAGTTTTTATTTTATTAGATTTAAGCCTGTTGTCTTGTGTTTTGTTTTTATTTACCATTTCTTTAGGTCTTTTATTCTTCCTTGCCGTCCTGATTTTGGATTAATCAGGTATTTTTTCTTTTTTTATTTTAAGCATCCAAATGTATTTTTTTTACTGATATTTTTAGTTATCCTTTTAGTTGTAGTACTAGAATTTACACTATCCATCTTTAACTTGTCCCCATTTATAGTCAATAAATATTACAGTAAGTCCAGAATTATGTAAAAATGGTATAATGGTGGGATACCTGAGTCGCTCCGTTGGTTAACTGTCTAACTCTTAATTTTGGCACAGGTCATGATCTCATGGTTTGTGGGTTGAACTCCACTTTGAGTTCTGCACTGACAGTGCAAAGCCTGCTTGAGATTCTCTCTCTCCCTCTCTCTGCCTCTCAGTCCTCTCAAAGTAAATAAATTTACTTTAAAAATGTATAATGGAATAATAAAATTTAGCCTTTCCTCTTACCCATGATATTATTGATATATTTTATTACTACACACATTTCAAATCTTTCCTAGTCTTGCTTTAAATAACCAACAATTATTCAATGTATTTTCTCAAAACAGTATTTTGTATTTAACTGCATATATACTGTTTCCAAGTTTAAAATTTTTTTCATATATCTCTGGACCCCTTTCTCTATCATTTTTCCACAGCCTGAAAAATATCTTAGTATTTTTAGAGTACAGATCGGCTGGTAATGAATTTGTTCAACTTTCTTTGTCTCCAGATTTCTTTATTTGCCCTTTATTTTTTAAGAACACTTCATCAAATTGTAATTTACGCATATACATGAAATTTGCCCCTTCTAATTGTATAGATCATTAAAGTTAGTAAGCTCAGAATTGTGCACTTCACCATGGTCTACTTCTAGAACATTCCCATCACCTTGATAAAATCTCTCATACCCAGTTATAGCTAATCACTATCCCCACATCAAGTTATAGACAATCACTCTTTTACTTCCTCTTCCCACAGATTTACCTGTTCTAGACATTTAATATAAACACAAGCATGCAATATGTGGCTTTTATGTAAAAATCACTCCCTTAATATAATGCTTTATACATTTCTTCCATGAGTAGTATGCATCAGAATTTCATTCTTTATTATTTAATATTATTGCATTGTATGGATGTACCACTTAGTTTTGAAATCACTTACCAATTGATTAAAATTTGGGTTATTTCTACTTTTTGGTTATCATAAGTGCTACTATGAAAATATGTGTATAAATTTTTGGATAGGTATATGCTTTCATTTCTCTAGTTAGATATACAAAGGCGGAACTGGTAGGTCATAAAATATATTAATGCTTAAAATTTAAGAACCTGCCAAACTATTTTCCAAGGTGAAAATGCAATGTAATATTCTCACCAGCAGTATATCAAGATTTTTGGTTTTTCCACGTTATTTTGCCTTAATTTTGAAAGATGTTTTGATTGATTTAGAATTAAATATTGGAACTTTACCCTTTCAGTATTGGAAAAGGTGTTCCATTATTTTCTGTGTTCCTTTTTTTTTTTTCTTTAAATAAGCTGTTTTCTTGTTTTCCTGCTTATAATGTGTATTCTTTTTCTTTGGATGCTTATAAGCTTTTCTGTTAATTTTCAGTTATTAATAGTTTTACTCTAATGTGACTAGTAGTAATATTTTTGAAAATTTTAACCTTTTTTGGGATTTGTTGAACTTCTTGAATGTATAGATTGATTTCATTTATTAAACTTGGAACTTTCTCAGTTTTAATCTCTTCAAATATTTATTCTAGGTAGGTCTCACTCCCCTATCCCTTTGGCACTACAATTATACATGTGCTAGATCATTTGATAATGTCACTCTGACAGTGTATCCTGTATATACTGCACTTTAGTTTTCTTCTCCTGGTTCTTCAGTTTGAATAACTTCTTTTGATCTGGTTTTGAGTAAATTTATTCTTTTGTTTTACCCTGTATGCTGCTCAATCCTCCAATATATTCAGCATTTCAGATATCTTACTTACCAAAGTTAGAATTTCAACTTTATTTCTTTTAGTTTACATTTCTCTTCTGAAATACTCCATATTTCACCCTATTTCTCTATCTTTGCCTCCAATTTATTTTTCAATTGTTTCTAATAGTTATTGTATTAAATCAGAGGTTTTTGGTAACTATGAAATCTGAGGGAAAGTACCACCATTGTCTAGCCAGTGTCATGCAGATATTAATATAACCTAGGAATCAAGAACTTGGTGAATACATTGAATTATTTTTGGATATAAGCAACAAAAAATCTAAGACTATATGCAGCGAATGGAATTTATTGACTTTTATTTTTTAAAAAAGTCCAAAAATATGCAAGTATCAGGAAGGTTTGATGTGGTTGTGTAGACAGACACTAACATTCTACCTTCTGTTTCGTCTTTGTTCTTCTGTGGTGTTAGTGCTTTTTTTTTTGGCACACTGTCTGCTCATGTTTGACAGGTGGCTGCTGGAACATTTGTAGCTTTCTCATTTACATGAAGAAATTTAATCAGTTTTCAATTGCTGTGTAACAAATTACCACAGACTTAATAGATTAAGTAATGCAAATTTGCTGTCTCACAATTTCTATAGACCAGATGTCCAGAGGGGTATGTCTGGGTTCTCTGCTCTGGGATTTACAAGGTTGAAATTGAGATTTTAGCCAGACTGATTTCTCATCTAGAAACTCTAGGTGGAAACTGGTGTCCAAACTTCTTGCTGGAAGAAGAATGCAGTTCCATATGGTTGTATGGCCATTTCCTTGCTAGATGTCAACTCATCTCATCCTCCTCCATCTCAGGCCAGCAACAACATGGCATGTCTTTCTCAGGCTACTCTGACTTTCTTTTCTTCTATCAGTCTGAGAAAAGGTTTTGCCTTTCAAGGACTTATGTGGTTAAGCCAGGTCCACCTAGATAATTTCCCTACCCTAAAGTTCGTCTGATTAGTAACCTTAATTACATTGCTACATACTCTTGTGTCATGTCTTGAAATCCTGGCAGCAACACCAGAGAATGAGGGCGTGGGGGGCCATACTGTAATTATGCCTAGTACAAAAAGGGTACTATTTTTGTAGCTCAGTATGTTCAATACTGAACCAATCATTATTTCCAGAAAATTGGTATATAGTGATTTTCTTTGAGCAGTTAGAGCCCATCTCCATATATGTGGGAAAGTGAGAGTTCTGTTAAATTGGGGAAATAGACCCTGAGAATGCAACCGATAAGTTTTCACTTCACTCGAGGTCTGGTCCTTTCAATGCCATTCATCAACCATGTGAGTTTTGGCAGAAAATTCCCTGTGTTTTCATCAGTGAAATAATGATAATCCAAATGTAGCAGACATTGTAACTGCTCTGATAAACATCATGTCTCTTTTACCATCCTTGTATAGACATTCCCCAAGTTATGAGTGTTTTGCTTCTAAAAGCTGTAGCTGTCACTCTCATCATCAGATTGAATTTGTACTACTCTTTTTCCCAAAAGTCCAGAGAGGAGTTGTACATCCCTGATGTTCTTAGTGTTAAGAGAGAATCTTTCATCACTTTCTATATCCTAGTGGTTAATGAACATAAATTCAGATGCTTTAAAATAAAAATAATTTCATTTGCAGATACTCTTTTTAAACATAATTTCCAAATAGAATTTTAATTTGCAACTTATTCATTTTGGAGGATATACCAGGAAGATAGACTGTTTTCATTAGAACACAATGTGGACTTTCTTGAAACAAATCACATCCATTTTTTTCTTTAAGATTGTAGTTGTTGGAGCACTTGGGTGGCTCAGTCGGTTGAGCATCCAGCTTCAGCTCAGGTCATGATCTCACGGTTTGTGAGTTCGAGCCCCACATTGGGCTCTGTGCTGACAGCTAGCTCAGAGCCTGGAGCCTGTCTTGGGATTCTGTGTCTCCCTCTCTCTCTGACCCTCCCCTGCTCACGCTGTCTCTCTCTCTCTCTCTCTCTAAAAAATAAATAAAACATTAAAAAAAATTAAAAAGTCAGATTGTGGTTGTGGTTGTTTATTGATGATACTAACCTTCAGAAACTTTCAAAGTAACATTGATGATGCTTTGTTCTAGTCAGTTGTCAATTCCCTATTTCCTGTTGTAGACCCAGGACTAATTTCTAAGGAAAAAAATGTAAAAACTTCACCAGTTATATTCCTTTAAAATGGTTGGGCAGAGATCCATTCAGGCATAAATCTTCATTAGAATCCTTATTTTGTGTTTAGTCTTCTCGGTTTGTAGTGCATGTGAATGTGCTTTGACCAGAAGAACAGAAGTTCTCTTCTCTAGATACTTGCCAAATAATATAATCTTGAAATTCTTGCTGTCAGGTTGTTATTAAATACCCATTGTGAGATACAATATTTGTGAAAAAATTTCCTGAAGGCCATGCAACATATGCTCTTCTGGCTGTCCTGAATGTTGCCTTTGGATAAAGTCCAACCATCAAAGGTCTATTTTACTGTGTTGGACAGTATTATTTTGACCTCTCTTAGGTTTACTTTTACTGAATTCTGCTTTAGTACTAGGTTTCTGACCTACATTGAAAGGCTTTATTTAAAATAGCTATGTGAAATGGATTTATTAATATAGGCTGTATAAGAAAGCATAGAAAACATTGAGTTCTTTATCACAGAGTCCTCTTTACATGAAAACAAAGTAGAAATTTCCCTTAGGTTTGCCAATCAGAACAGCTCTGCTTCTCTGAGAAACTGATGTGGTTTCATGTTATGGCCCCTGTGAATCTGGTAAGAGATCACACGTTGGTCACTAGGAATGATATTTATGGACCCTCACCCCTCACTCTTTTTTTAAAATTTTTAAATGCTTTTTATTTAGTTTTGAGAGACAGAGACAGCATGAGCAGGGGAGGGTCAGAGAGAGAGTGAGACACAGAATCCAAAGTAGGCTCCAGGCTCTGAGCTAGCTGTCGGCACAGAGCCCGCTGTGGGGCTTGAACCCAGCAACCATGAGATCATGACCTGAGCCTAAGCCGGAAGCTGGATGCTTAAATAACTGAGCCACCCAGACGCCCCTCACTCTTTTGTAATACAGCATGGAAATCTTTCTTAGTGTGCTTATCCAACCTGAGGTGTGATTATTTCCTCTTTGTAATGATTCTCTTGACTATATATTTCATCTTTTGTGTTGAAATATTTTTGTAACATGCTTCAACTCCTTTGTGAAATACTTCTGCTTTATTTGCCTTCTCTTGATTGTCTGTTTCTTTTAAAAATTTGGTAACTACCTATTACATATGTTGCATATATTAACTATTCATTATTTCATTAAATAGTTCAAATATTTTTATATAGCTCCTATGCCAAGGTCAGCACAGGAAAAAAGAAATGAAAGATATAATTCCTGCTTGAAAAAAACCACGAACTTCCATGGTAAAGGAAAATAAGTGAAAAACGCATAATGTGAGAGGCTATGAGAACACAAAGGAGAGATACCTGACTCAGAACTGTGTTTAGCCAAACTAGTCTCCAAAAATATGTTTGAATTGGATTTTGAAGGATTTCTCATAGGCAGGCCAAAAGGAGAGAGAGGGAAAAGCCTATGGAAATTCACCAAGACACAAGAGATGACGGGTGATCATTTCAGAATAACTTGAGAACAAGCTACAAGAGCACTGACAATAAATGCGACTAGATCATGAAGGGCTTTCATGTCAAACTAAGGAGTCACATTTTTTTTTTTTTTTGAAGCATCAGGGAGCCACTGGAAGATCTCATGGAAAGAGATGAAATCAAACAGGTGAATTTCTTATATCTATCTTCTCCAACAGTTGGCATTGTGTCTTGAAAACATAAGGTATTCAACTAATGTTGATTAGTAAGATGGGTACCCCAAGAAGTATAACTGCATATATTTCACTCATAATCTTCTCAACATTGTTTCTTTCATATGCTTCCATTCATGAACTTGGTTAGAAAAGGAAGACTGTTATGCCTCTCCATTTTGTCATTTTCCCCTTTCTACTCATTTCTGTAGGTGACTCCAGGTGAAGGTGAGTTCTAGAATCAGGTAACCAGAGGTTGTCCCCTGGCTCTGCCACTGATAAGGTGCAGAGCCTAGAACAAACAATATACCCTCTCAGGGCCCTTCTAATAAGGCAGTTGGGAGATTTAATGAGATAAATATATGTTAAAGTAAGTGACTAGTGCCTGGTCTACAGTAAGTTTACAGAGTTAGTGCTATAGCAGGTTTATTCTATTTCCTATCACTAGTTTTACAAAAATTCTTTTCCTTAGTGTCATGTTTGTTTTGGCAAAGTCAAGTGCAGTTTCTTCTATAGAATGTAAGGAAATGGTAAGGAAACCGTTTCAGCCCATGAACTTCTGAGGAACATATTAGTGAAATTTTTAGCATACATGACACAAAGATAGCTTTTGTCTCATTATCTCTGCTTTTTGGTCTGATACTAAAAGTTTTACATTATTGTTTGTCATTTTCATTCTGAGGATCTGAATCATTGCAAATATTTCCCAATTTTCATTTCTACTAGGTGTATTGGATGTATTCCCTCAAAAGAAACTTCCATTGGAGGCAGTTTCTAATCTTAAATAAACAACTGACTCTTGAAACTAATGTTGTTGTTTTTTTTTTTTTTTACATTTATTCATTTTTGAGAGACACAGAGAGTCAGAGAAAGAGCTGGGGAGGGTCAGAGAGAGAGCGGGAGACACAGAATCTGAAGCAGGCTCCAGGCTCTGAGCTAGTTGTCAGCACAGAGCCCAATATGAGGCTCGAACTAACTGACCTTAAGATCATGACCTGAGCGGAAGTCAGACCCTTAACTAACTGAGCCACCCAGGCACTCCACTAATGGTTCTTTCTAAAGGGAGTCATACAATCCACCCTTTTCCTGTGAGAATATATATATATATATATATATGTGTGTGTGTGTGTGTGTGTGTGTGTGTGTGTATGTGTGTGTGTGTGTGCACATATATTTAATATAAAATATAATTACATATTTTATGTAATATATATTTCTTTTAATCTTGATTTTTCTCTAGCTTGAAAATCCTGGAGAACACCAAGATTGGACAGTAGATAAGAAAATATATTATTTATACCATGCTGTTTCCCAAAAAGGATTTCTGGTCATTTACAATAAAGAAAAGCATAGTTACCATAAAACCCAAACCCATTAACATCAGTATAAAACAACAAGAGCCCAGTCATAAAGGAGAAAGGAGAATATTGGGATCTGTAGAAAAATATTCTTTAAACATTTTCTTGGAACAAAGAATCAGGAGGCTTCAGTGAAATGTATTCTCTGGAAAGTCTTCTTTTATCATCACTAACAGCTTGTTTTAAATTACCCTTGTGCGGGGAGCTTGGGAAGAACACTTTTTTAAGATTTTTGCTAAGTCATTATCTCGTGGCCTCAGCTCTGTCCCAACCCAGCTTTTAGAGGGTAGTTTTTGTTTTCTCCCTGACTGGCCCACATTTCATTGCTCTCTGAAGGGGTCTCCGCCATGCTTCTCTCAGTAGACCTTTGCCTATCAATCATGACTCTCTTTCCAGATACAAAGTGGTATTTCCCTTCTAAAACAGGGATCTATTCTCCTTGACTAGATAGTTTTGTTAGAACAGGTTTTCTCCCAGCACTTTCCTTCACATGAAAGAGAAATAGGACATGCAGGCAAAATGGGACTGGGAACTATATTTGCCAACACAAATCCCTTTCTGGATGTGTCCCTTCCTTTAGTACTCATCCCTCACGTCCACACAAGAATTGTCCATTTTCTGTCCCCACTTTTCTGATCCTGGAATTTGGGGCATTTTTCTTCTTGGTCTCAAGTTAGGTCTGGGAGTTTGATTGGGTAGAAAGACAAAGAGGAAACGTGTACAACTCATTATATGTAAATCTTCATTTTGCACACGGGGTCAGGCCATAGCTGTTATTTACTCTAACAAAGTGATATAAATGCAGAAGCTTCTCATAGATTCCTGTGCAGATTGGTGCCAAGACTGGACTTTCATTTTTATTCATGCAGTATATCACTCATAATGATTGTGTCCAACTCCGTACTTTTCACACTGTTTGCTGCTCCCTGATCTTTCAGCACAAGCAAACAATCTTCTGAAAATACCTCTCTCAGTTTGAAGGGCAATTAATGAGAAACATACCAGAAAGGTTATTATGCCTATTTTCTGGCCAGAGCCCTTTGAATCACCCAAAGGGAAGCTAAGTATTATTTTGACATCCATTATTGGCTGAACACCGACTATGTGTTTCTGAAGATACGATTGGCAAACTGCTTCCACAGCCGGATCCACACAGCATGGCATGTGCTTGAGAAAGGGACTCATCTGGTCTAAGTTCTCCTGCCCTTATAGCATGCAGAGTTCAGCTGGAATTTGAAGCTTGAGTAGTATTTCTTTCCAAAGGCCATTAATTGTCCACGAGACCCCGAAGTTGTTTTGAGCTGGAATATTCCATTCATCCTAGACTATTGACTGATTATGTAACTAATTGTCTAGTAACACAATGGACCACAACTGTTAGGATTCCACCTGATAATACAGGGATTTTCTTTTAGGTGAAAAACATCAAATCACTAGGTAATAATGAAAATAAAACTTTAAAGAATGCCTCAAAAGAGATTTAAAAAAAAAGCATTCAAACTAAAACTTGTTTCACAGTCCGCAGGTTCTTTCCAGATGGCAGCCCTTGTTTTCCCTTCTTCCCTTTCCCCCCCCAGGTTTCTAAACTTCCGTGACACTTCTACATGTTTACACTAATCCTTGTCCTGGGTGCAGACCCCGAGGAACCTCTGCTCTCACTCATGCTGCCTTTGGAATATTTAGGATAAATCCTTTGTGGTGATTTTCCATGCCTCATCATGTCACATGCTCATTTTGCAGAGCCTTTTTACCCCACAGTAAATAGCCCAAGAGGGTGCTTGGAACAGGTGTGACAGTTGAAGCATTTTTCCTGTTCCATTGCCTGCTTCCATCATTTCTCATCTTTTTTTCTTAAGCTGATACTCAGCTCCATCATGCTGCTTTTATAGCTGCTGTTCAAACTTTAATGAGGACAATCAATGCTTGTTCTGCCTTTAAAAAAACACAGCAGATTAAAACTCAGAAATTACAATGGCCAACAACTCCATTTGAGTAAACACAATTATATTAAAACTGTGAATTAAAAACAGTATCTTACAAATATAATACCTTAATTTACAGACAACCAAGGGCCAAATGTCTCCGTTTGACTGTTATGCATTTTAAATTGCTATTCAGCCATGGTGACCTTGCTTTAGCAAATAGCATTCAAACCCATTTATTCATTTTCCACCCTGAGACCCGTTATAGCCCGTCTCCCATAGGGATGATCAGTATCAGGGCAGTTCACCTCGCATCTGTCATCGTAAACCTTTTGAAGCCAGATCGTCCATGTCTGAAGCCCCAGGTAGCACCGCAGAGATCTGTGGCATGAGTGCTTTTCTCCCAGCTGCATTTCCCAAACAAAAGTTCTACGATAAAAGTAAATTGAGTACACTGGCATTTGAACATCACCGTATACCCACCTTAGCTGGGAAATGGACATCGGTTATAGTTGCCATTTGTTTCCATCCTTTTATCCTGTGGCCTGACCACAAAACAGATTCAAGAATGGAGATTAAAATTAATAAGAAACTATAGCACCAGTTCTCCATTTTCTGGGCTTAGAGCAAACTTACCCAGGGATGGCCTCAGCAAGGCCTGAGAGTTTGACTCAGGTGATGGTGACAGTGGCTTCCCCACCTTCCATCTCTGACCGCTTTTTGATAGGGAATGCTCATGTCGATACAATGAGCCTCTCCTTTCCTTTCTGAAAAGTTGAGAATGAAAGAACCCAGGTTTCTGAACATCCTGACTTTGTCTCCAGGGGCAGGGATAGCAGACTCTGATTTCCTAGTGGTTGGAGAGGGTCACAGGATGGCTTTACGTTATGAGGACTAAACATAAAACCAGGAGCCAAACACTACCCCTCAGAAAAATGGCCCTGTGTCCCACATGCTGCCTGCTTTATTGGCCCAGTGTGCAGAGTATCTTACTGAAGCATAAGTGAGCGGGCAGTGCACGTTATCAAGTACAGATTCTTGCCGAAAGGCTAGGGAATTGTGCATGAGCCTTCCCCCTGTGTGCATCTATCCTGTCCTTCTGACTTAGGCCGACAGTTTTGTGTCTCCCTGATTTTTCACATTGTTTAAACAGCACCTCCTGCTTCTCTGGCTGCTCTTAATATGATGATTAGAAGGGAAGGCAGTCAGGCCCTGGGATATTAGGAAGAGACTGAGACATCCCGTAATCAGCACCACCTTGTTAGACAACCTTGCATCCTTCTCTTCCCCATTAGGGACAGTGTTCTCAGAATGTCCCGGCTTACCTTTTCTACACATGGTAGCTAATTTCCACCTTTGATTATATTTTTGCGTGTATCTAAAACACATTTGTTCATTTTCTAGTCCATTTGACCCTTTCACATACCACAAAGTCCAGTCCCATCAGACCTGCCCTGCCCATGTCTTAATTCAATCACATCATTGAATTAAGCCCCAATCACATCATTCCTCACATCTCCTTTTTAAACTGTCTTCTCCTTTCCCTAAATGGCACTGCCAATCCTGCACCGTTTCCCTGGTGGCCTTCCCTTCCCTTATCCCACCTTGTAGATGGCAAGGGTCTCTGTAGTGGGTCTCATCTCTTCCTTCCTTCCTTCCTTCCTTCCTCCCTTCCTCCCTTCCTCCCTTCCTTCCTTCCTTCCTCCCTCCCTCCCTCCCTCCCTCCCTCCCTTCCTTCCACTCCTCAGGTTGTCAGTCCAATGATACACCTCTGGTTTCATTTGACCTCAGCTACCAGCTTAATATCTCAGAAGAATGAGTAGAAAATAGAGTCCAAGTTTCCTGCTCATATTTTTGTGTTGGTAGCCGCTGGTAGCAGCTGCTCGTGTTGAGATAGATTTAGAGAGGCTGGTGGGAATGAGCCTTGACTGACAGGCTGTGGGAGCCACAAGTCTGGAATCAAAGAGGTGACATTGGTGTCACCTGTGTGGGATTCCACCTTGAGTCACAGGTATGAAAACATAAATAGCCCTCAGCTGGAGGTCTGCATCTCCTGCTTACCCTGTGGATCTTGACTAACATTTTTCTTTCCCTTCCTTACCACTTCTCTCTTCTTAAGCCAGATTGAAGCATTCTGTTACCTAAACACATGTTGTCTCTTCGTTTCTCCTCATGTCCTTCCCTTTGAGTCCCCCCGCCCTTCACTACAAACTGTTAAGAGTCCTGTATAACACTGGTTTAAATCCTGCTTCCTCCGTGAAGTTTCACACAATACAATTTTTCTCTGTGTCCCTTAGAGTGGTCTGTATTTTCTGTCTCTGTTCTGTCTTTGCTGGGTGCTTATGTTATCATGTCACAGAATTTTTGGACCTGAAATCTCTGCTCACCCAGCTCTCCCCTAGCTTGTCCTTTGCCTGGCACAAGTGCACAGAGGAAGAAACTAAGACTCAAAGGAGTTTTGACATAAGCACATCCAATGGCTATTGACCGGGTGGAATGAGAATCCCGTCTCCTGATAGTCGCTCTTCCCAGTGGTTTTACTCCATTGTGAAAGCAGACCAGTTCACAAGAATAAATAGTAAATGATTTCTTCATCAAATGATCAACTCCTGAAGCAATTGGCATATATTTTAGCTTTCTTTTGTGTAGGGATTTGTCAGTACAGCTTTTTCAAACATCAGTTTCTCATGCATTAACATTTTAGGATAAATCTGCTTTTCTTTATGCATATTATTCTTTTCTACTTTTTGAATTTGCATATTAATTCCTTGCCCACCATTTCCCTTTGTTCCTGCCCTTTCTTCTGTCTCCAGCTGTTCTTGTCTGTTTTTTAAGGTCTTGGTCTCCATGCTTGCTCCTTGGTCTGCCTCTGTTCCTTCATTGTCTCTGATCTTTCCCTGCCAAATATGTTGACTAGTCCCCAGCTCTGATCTCCGATGGTGAAATGGATGTATCAATTGTCTTAATCCATGTTATAGGCATTGTGAGATAGTGTTTACAATTTGTTGTTCTGGTTATTGTTTTACTACTGCTTTTCCCTAAATTGACTTAAGGCAGTGAATTATAAACATTCTGCAGAAAGGGTTTATTTTCTTGTTCATCTTTGAAAGACCCAAAATATCTAATAGAAAATCTTTAATTTTTTTAATGTTTTTTTTAAAATTTCTTTTTGAGAGACAGAAATAGACAGCACGAGCAGGGGAGGGTCAGAGAGAGAGGGAGATACAGAATCTAAAGCAGGCTCCAGGCTCTGAGCTGTCAGCACAGAGCCCGATGCAGGGCTTGAACCCATGAACCATGAGATCATGACCTGAGCTGAAGCCGGATGCTTAACTGACTTAGCCACCCAGGCGTCCCTAGTAGAAAATCTTATAAATGTGTCCAATAAATGCTTATTGAAATAGGAAACAAGTGCAAGTCCAAATTTTATAATCATGAGGTCTTTGACTTAAAGGAAGATCAACACAAATTAATGCCTCTTAATAAAAAGAATTTAGGATATTTCTCTTCTAGCTTAGTACAAAAAGTATAGAAATGTGGTATGAACCTATTCTTATTTCCTTTGTTGATTTACCTTTGCCAAGCAAAACTATACCTAAATTTGCAAATCAGCTTGAACAGCATTGAGATCATGAGGTTAAGTGCTTTAATGTTTTGAAAAAGTCATATCTCCTTTCTTATTTGAAAACTCTGATTGAATTTACTTGACCACCATGAGTCCACTCATTAGTGTTGAAGATCAGTCATGCTTCTAAATCTATGTGCTGCTGAATTCAATATGTGCAATGAGGGACTAGGTAACATCATAAAACTTCAAAGCTTCAGTTCCTAGAAGCCTCCTGGGCACAGACAATCACATCAGTGGTAGTTCCTACTTCTCTGAACAACACATTAGCCATATTTTCCATTTATTTCTAATATTGTTATCAGATGAAACTTTGGAACTAGCTAAATTTAAGTGTAGAGCAAAGCAATCAGTATGCTTAATATCTGTAGAACAAAGTCTTAAAATAAGTGCTGGACCTCAGAGAAGACTTCATCTTTCATTTCAAGGCAAGAGACATTCCCGTGTCCAAAGTTCATTAATGTCATGTCCATGTTAATGTTCAAATGAGCTGAAAAGAAAGGACACCGTTTAGTACCACCAGACCAATATTGTTTCCTGTGCGATACTGGTTTAGGTTGAGATTTAGTTCTTGAATCCTGGCTCTGGTACTTGTTATCAAGTCAGTATTTCTCACACTCATAGTAAACAGTGCAGAGATGATGAGAATGTCAGACTAAACACTTAAGTGGAAGCTTACGTGATGAAACTATGGTACTTGGATTTTAAACAGTTCCCCAAGTGATTCTACTGTGCTTAGAACTTTGAGAACTCTTGATGTGTGTGATTTGGGGGAGTTCCCCAACCTTCTGAATCTTAGTTTCTTTGTGTGATATTGAAAGGAAACAATATTGATCAGGTTGTTGGGAAGGCCATGTAAGATCACATATGTAAAATATGTAAATGGGTAGTAAAAGGTTACATGTACCCTTTTATGCTCTCCTGTAGCTTGAATGTGATCTTCCAAGGTATACATATAACCAAGCTGGACTCGTGGTCATGCCCCACCTTGTCAGGCTTTTTTATTTTATTTTATTTTATTGTGCAGACCTGTCCTTTATTTTCAGTTCAACTTTGTCAAATTCCTGTTTTAGACATTAGTCTATTCTCTATTAAGAGGAAAATGCCTTCCTTTTAATGGACAAAATATTATTCTTTCTCTAAAGCTGTTAAATTGAAAGACTTTTTCATTATTGGAAATGAACCTAGAAAAACCCAGCAAAACTCACAGGAAAAAGAAATTTTGATTAAGGGACAGTAACTATGCAAGGTGTTAGAACCATTCATTTCTTGGAGCTCCCCTGGGTGGCTCAGTCAGTTAGATGTCTGACTTTGGCTCAGGTCATGATTTCAGTCTGGGGGTACAAGCCCCACATCAGGCTCTGTGCTGACAGCTTGGAGCCTGGAATCTGTTTTGGATTCTGTGTCACCATCTATCCCTGCCCCTCCCCTGCTCAAGCTCTCTTTCTTCAAAAAAAAAAAAAAAAAAAGTTAAAAAAAATTAAAGAACCATTCATTTAACTTACTTCTCCAATATAGTTAGTTTTGTAGATACCATTTGTGTTGAAATGTCCTCAGTAAGAATATCTTGATAAATGCATTCTGATTTGTACATAAGGTGGATAAAAGTTTACTTATTACTCTTTATCAAAGTATTACTTTAATAGCCACAAAATAAATGTAATAACTAATGAATAGTATTAAATTACTACTAAATAAAATAACAAAGACATCATAGTCATGATATAATTTCTTAAGGACATGAAAAAAACAATTAAATAAAGGTTAAGGAAGAAGTTCTAATTTTTGTTTCTAAATGGATTCATCTTAAAAAAATAAAAAAAATATTTCCTAATTTGATATTTAACTTTGAAATCATAACATCCAAAGTATGAACTTTGAAATTAGACTATCCAAAATAGAGCTAGACTGTGTAAAATTGTTTTTGATGCCCAAAGATACTGAAAAACTAGCTTGAGTAGCAATCTCATGAAATATATTTGCAGGTTTAAGTTTAGGGTCTCTTCCCGTTTCAAGAGAGTGATCAGCCCTGACTCATGACTTAGAGACATGGAGAACAATCTTTCACACACCCCTAAAATATTGTTTTAAATTCAGAAGTAGGGGTGTTAGGGAACATCTTGTTTACTGAATAGGCGTCGATTTCAAAAGTTGGAGCATTACTGTTGGGACTTAACATGTTTGAGGGAAACTTGCATATTTAACCATCTAGCTACCTGGTCATTTCTTCTTAGGTCAGCTTGGTGTCCATAGTTGTGTCTGAAGTGAGGAAGTTAATGGTAGCTCCACACGATAATTTGAAATGCAAAAGCAGATTCTGTTTTACTTTACGGGGATAAATCTAGCATGCATGCCCCTGAAAACAACTTATATAGTATGCTTTCCAAAGACTAAGGAAGGAATTTGTTCTCTTTTATTTTAAGCTACATTTAGCTCTGAAAAAGTCAGTATTACTCATTGCCCATCTTCAGTTCCACTACTATGGTTATAAAGACAGAATCTGAACTTTCTCTGGGAGGGCAAATCATTGTCATTGGCGATTGTGTATCCTCGGAGTTGCTGGTAATAGAAATCAGTTATTTACTATCCACCTGACCACACTCATAATTCACAATTTAGCCATTGTTAGGGCAGCTTGTGGAAATCAGTTTTCAAGTGTTGTGGGATTTCTTCACGGATTAGATTCTAAGCACACAGCACTTTCTTCTATACTTTTAGCAGGTCTTTAATAATTTGTTATTCGAAGCTGATCATTCATTCTAAGCAGCTACCTAATCTATCCACAAGTTAGCATTATATTGCTAATTAAAAGGAAGAAAACAAAATCAATACATGTGTTTTCCTGAAAAAGAGAAATGTATGTAGTAATTGTGGCCATGAAATATGAATGTGTCCATTTTTCAAAAAGTGGGCTATAAAAAACACTTCCTAGATACCCGTTCAAATTTCCTCTGACTTCCCTGACTCCTGGACACTCAACCTCTTGCTTCCCCTCAGCAGCTACCCTGACCTAACCCTCTCTGCACCTACACGGTTTCTCTGCCTGAGGCCAGCCAGACTTGTGTCTTTGGCTCCTTGAAATACTAACAAACTTAAATAAAACACCACACCAGAGGATTTAAGATCTGACTTTTTAAGCAGTTGGAGGAAAACCAAATAATGCAACCAGGAAGTTCAGGGGTGTTAAATCCCCAAGCAGCTAATGTTGACCAATAGGAAACATGAGATATGAGTGAGCAGAGTAGATTAATTTGCTTTTCTTTCCCCCTCTAATAGATTTGAGCCAAGGTAAGATTTCTCCATTTGGTCTTTCAGGAGATGTTCCATGTGCCTGAGCAAAATTACCTATGAAATGGTCTTCTGGATCTTTCAGCAGCTCTTTGCAAAGCAATGGAGAACATTGTAGAGCATCACCATACATTGCTTCTCATCATATTCTCATTCACTTGATTCTTTCCTCATTATTAAGATTTAAACCTTCCATATGAAGCATTGCTGCTTATACTTCCCTGATTCTCTGTTCTAGGAGATTGAGGCTAAGACTTAGATCATCCCAGTCAGTTAAATGCAACTGAAGTTGAAGAGAAAGAACCCCTTTTTAAAAATTTAGTTAACTTTCATTATAGATATTATTCATTAAAATGATATTTGTAGGACATCTATGTATGCAGTAGGTTTGAGGAGGAAAGTTGTGTCTTCATTGAGGGTATATTCTGGTGTGAAAAGATTCTCAGTAAATGAATTAAGTAAGGACAGCATATCGGTCTTATATGTCATAGATGGTTGTAAGTGTTATGGTGAACAGTACTTCAGGGAGGAGGACAGAAAGTGGATTAGTGGATGGTGTACAATTTAAAACAAAGTTAAGGCCACATTTAGAAAGTGTCATTTGCGGAAAGATGTAAAGATAATGAGGAATCTAAGTGTATTTCTGGGGAAGAACATACAAAACAATGAGAATAGTCTATATAAAATGTCCTAAAATTGAGTGGTGTCTTATATGTTCAAGAAATAGCCAGGAGGCCAATATGGCAGACATAGTATGAAAGATTAGAAAATAGTAGTAAATGCGGTCATTCAGGTGTTACAGGGCTAAATCCTCATTAAAAGTGTTTTTTTGTTTTGTTTTGTTTTTTGAGAGACAGAGAGAGAGAGAGAGAGAGAGAGAGAGAGAGTGAGCACAAGTGCATAGGTTGGAGAGGCAGAGAGGGAGAGAGAATCCTAAGCAGGATCTGCACTGTCAGCATGGTGCCTAATGTGGGACTCAATCCTATGAACCATGAGATCATGACCTCCGCTGAAATCAGGAGTTGAATGCTTAACTGACTGAGCCACCAAGGTGCAACCCTCCCTTATAAATTTATGTTGAACCCATCACACTTTTGAAAGTGAAAGGAGATGAACCTAATGATTAGTACTAGTACTGCCCTAGCAAACCAGAATGAATGGTTACCCTATTTCCTGGCTATTAAGAATTTTAGACATTTGCTAAATAGAAAACTTTTGAAAAACTTTGAGCAAAACAGTGGCATGTTCTAGCTTCCGTTTTGATAATATAACACCTTTGAGGGTAAAAAAAAAATGAGTTAAAAAATTAAAGTGGAAGATAGCAGTTAGGAGCCCATAGCAATCATGTGTGTCCGTGAAGGCCTGGAATGATCACATTGATCTGAAAGTTGTATTAATAAGTATAGACCAGGCTGTATACTATAACATTGGAATCCCCATATATCACTGACTTAAAGCAGAACTCATCAAACAATGGCCCATAGGCCAAACTTAGCCACCACCCTTTTTGGTAAGTGTGATTTTATTGGGACCACAGCCACACCTATTTATTTACAGTTTGTATATGGCTGCTTTTTCTCTGTAATGGTAGAATCAAGTAGTTGCAACACAGACGGTAAGGCTATAAGCTTAAAATATTTATCATCTGTCATTTTGAACACAAAAAAAACTTGCTGATCCTGTGCTTAAAGAAAAAAAAAATTTATTTCTTCTTCAAGCAAGGTCTGTTATCCAAACACTCTTCTCAGAGCAGCTCATTTCCAAGCACTGGATTCAGACATTAAAGTCACTTGCATCTCAGGACTCCACTGTTCGAATACGAGGCCTTCACTGTCACCAGGTATCACCATCACCATCATCGCGTGTGGGAAGGTCTCAGACCAACTTTTAGATGCTTTGCCTAGAAGAGCTAGACAGTCCCTTTTGATGATGGCTAACCTAATAGACTCACCTAATTGTGAGGGGGTCTGAGTGATGTGAAGGAGACATGGATGATTGGTCAAGAGTAAAAATTTTTGCCTAACAGTCATCAGTCCAGGCATGAGACTATATTAGCTCACTGAAGGAGAGAGTTTTGATAGAGGAGAGAAACTCTTCAGGGACTATGCTGGGCCATTCCTTAAAAAACAGCAAGAACTCCAAAGATTAGGAGCTAGAAAGGAGAATGATGTGGCACAACTGGAGAGGTTACTTGCAAATGTCTTGCATGCCAGGTGAAGGAAATGTATCAAGAAAGAAAGAATTATATATGCCAATGCTGATGGGCCATGGAAGAGGAGGGCAGGGATCGGATGGTGGATTTGGAGAGATCATTGAATACCTTGACAATGGTCATTTCAGTTCATTGGAGTGACTTTGAAAGCCTGATTGGAGAGAATGTAAAATAGATGGAGAAGCAAGGAATCAGAGACTGGATTCTGAGGAATTGTGCTAGAAAGAAAATGAGTAAAACGGGGTGGTAGATAAAGAGGTAATGGAGTTAATAGAGTGGTTTTTGCCCCTTTTTAAATATGTTAATGGAATCTTTTTTGATGGAGAAAAACCTTGATTCAAGTATGAGAGAGCACAGGTGTGAAGTCCCTGAGTGCTGTAAGTGAAGAATTATGGTAGAAAAGCACAGGGGCTGCCCTTAGTAGGGGTTTGACTAACACTCTGAAAGGAAATGAATTAACGCTAGTAACATCTAATCTCTGTTACCGAGAAAACCTCTCAAAATTCTCTCACTTCAACTCAACATTCAGAGATCAATATTCATTCTCTCTCCCTCCCTCTTTCCCTCCCTCCCTTTTGAACAAAGTTAAGTCCAACATACTCCCTTGTTCTGAAGCATTTTGGGGGAAAACCATCTCCAATTAGGTCAACAGATTTCTGACTTTTAAACATGAATGTTTTAACCCTGGCAACACTTTATAATTAGTAAAACACTGACTGGATTTCTTTCAATTACTATAATCCTACTGCCGCCCCTGTGGTGCTAAGATGGCCAGATGTTCAGCTTATATTTTACAATAATTGTGTAACTGAACCTCTAAAGAAGGTTTAAGTTTTTTTTTCCTGTGGAAAGTAGCTCTTTTCATGGTGAGCTATAAAATTTCAAGTGGAAACTATGTATTCCCTCTCTGAATGCTATTTAATTTTTCCAGTAGCAATGCTTAGCTACTGTATTTATTTCAAACCATAACTTTTTCTTTTCCTCTAAATATGAAAAAGTAATTTTTCACAATGAAGAAAAAGTAAAATTAAAAGTCAGTGATGGCACAGGCCTGTAATTGTACCTAATTTGTACCACATGGGTGTGCGTGTGTGCGTGCACGTGCTCATGCGTCTTAATCGTGAATAAAACAAAGGGTAGAATTTAACCATCCCTTTTAGTATGTTAATTTCTCATTTTAACAAGACTTTTTTTTTTGAGATACAATAGTTGACATGAATCCCATGTTTCATTACCTTTTTTCTTGCCCTTTTTAAAGAAACAGCTTGCACATCTCCAGCATTGCATAAAATACTCATTTGTAATTATGCTTAACCTTTCCAAAGCCTCTGAGTATAGTCTGCTCATTAATCTTTAACCTGACAAGCCTTGGGGGTTGTGAAATGAGTACCTCCATGTATTAGAGACACAGAGACCATAGACAAGGGGTACAAAAGGGGTAATTAAGAGGAGGTAAGAAAAGAAATAGAACAAAACTAGAGGGATATGATTATATTATGGTAGGTGTCAGTGAACAGCAGAGACCGCAGAATGCAAATCATAGACAGAGTTCAGGAAATAAACCAAGCAATACATTTATAGAACAAAACCAATTTAATCATATCTTGTCCCATTCAATGAAAATAACTTGCACCAAATTGATCTAAAATAAAGATTTACAAATATAATCATACAAAGTATGGATTTGCTATGCTTTTATAGAACATTCCCCTTATGCATTTTCCCATGCTATACTAAAGTATAACAAAGGATGTATCTTAGATAAAACTAACACTGTTGCCTGAAAACTTACCCTTTTGTGAGGAAAGAAGTGTTGTGTTTTTATCTATAAAGATGTTCATTAGTTTTTTATTGGGTGTTGATGGAAAGAACTAGTATGAATAAGATTTGTGTCATATTTCTCTACATAGCAAATTTTGCCTAGGCATTTTTATGTTAACTGTTGAAGATTTGTCACAATAAAGATGCATATACATTTATGCAAATATTTACAAATATTAAACTATTGCATCTGCATAATAATGCAAGGTTTTGAAAAATTTTGTGATTTTCTTTATTTTTAACAATAATATTCTTCAGAAAAGGGAGAGTCATATTATGATAGTTTTTTTTTAAATAGTCACATATGATGAGAAAGAAATGGGGAAATATCTTTATGCCTTTAGGTTAAACAAAAAACATAATATAAACCAGCCTTCAGTCCCCTCCTTGAATTTAGTAGTATTTAGAATAACAGCTAAGTTGCTATAATAGACTATAAAATATAGTGAGTACAATAGGTAGAAATTGATTTCTCTCTTGTATTATGACCCAAAAGGTACTTGATAAGTGATGGCAGGACAGCTCTGTCACTGTCAACCAATCACCACAGTGCTTGACACTTCACCCCCTGGGGTTAGGAAGGATTTGCAGAGGGGTGCCTGGGTGGCTCAGTCAGTTGAGCATCTGACTCTTGATATTGGCTCATGTCATGATTTCATGGTTTGTGGTTTTGACCCCCCCCCCCCCACATGGGGCTCTATGCTGACAGTGCAGAGCCTGCTTGGGATTCTCTCTCTCTCTCCTACTCTCTCTGCCCCTCCCATGCATGGTCTCTCTCTCAAAATAAACTTGAGAAATGAAGGATATAGAGATTCCTAGATAAGCTTCTTTAAGGACATGATCTAGAGTTCCATTGCTTCTATTTCATATCCCATTGGCTCAAATTTAGGCACATGGTTAAGTCAGACTATAACAGGAACTGAGAAATATTGTATGTAGGTATCTAACTAAAACTAGAGGATACTCTATACCTATACATTCTTAAGCTTCAACTCCTTAGGTTTATATAGTGCTATGTATTAATAATTAGAAATTAGTAAAATTAAAGAAGTAAAGAAAATACAAATTGTACACCTAAAAATAAACATTTTTTAAATATTTGGATGTATTTCTGATTTTCTTTATAAAATATGTCTGTATATACTCATATAGTCTATGTGTGAGATAATTCAGTACTTAGACTGACTTTTTATGCTTTACCTTTTCATTGTCTGCAATCATCTCTTGGGGTCTTTTCTTGCCCATTCTGTATCCTTTCTTTCTCTTGATTTCTTCATTAAGTAGAATATAATTTGGGGACTCTCTTTTATTCATTCATCAATTTGATATTTAGTGAACACCTAATATATAACAGATACTATTTCTGAGAACTTTGGATTTTGTAATAAGACACATAGTGATCCCTGCCCCTTAAACTCCTATTCTTGCCATGGAGGACAGAGTGCCACGGTAAATTTAACAAACAAGCAGTTTATAGGTTAGAAAGGCTAGAAGCACTGTGGTTTAAATCATGCCATTGGCTTGCCAGAAGAAAAGAAAGCTCAGAATCTTGGCCAGGTGGTTAATTACTCTGGCCCAGAAGGACCACATCTCACTTCCATCCTAAGGTTATTGACAAGAACAGTCATAGGGTCCCATCCAAGCATAAGGGCATCAGCCAGAAGGTACAGTCTTGCCAATTGCTTTGTAGTGGGAGAGCTGGAACTGTATGGTATGCCGTGCTAATAATTGCCATCGCAGGTATACTGGATGCTGGAATTCAGGAATTATTGGGAGTCAGACACAGATCTCATTGAGAGGATGACATTTGAGAAAAATTAATTAGTCATGCAAATGTTTAGAAGAAGAGTTTTTGAGGACTGTACAAAGACCTCAAAGGCAGGCCATACCTGTCCTATGTGAGAACATTTAAGAACAATTAGGAGTTTTCTGTGGCAGGTGCAAACTGAGAGAAGATTGGTGGAGATGAAGCTAGAGATGTTCTGAGGCCAGAACATGTTAGGCATGATAGGCCATTGTAATGACTTTGCCTTAACTACAAATAAAATGAGGCATTATTGTGGGATTTTTAAAGAACTGTGTGGAAAAAACTGTCTGCTGTTGTATTGAAAAAGAATTATGGGAGGGGCGCCTGGGTGGCTCAGTCAGTTAAGCATCTAACTCTTGATTTCAGTTCAGGTCCTGATCTTGTAGTTGGTGGGTTTGAACTTCACATCTGGCTCTGCAGTAACAGTGCAGAGCCTGCTTGGGATTCTTTCTGTCTCTCTCTCTCTCTGCCCCTCTCCCTCTCATTCTCTCTCCCTTTTCCTCTCCCTCCTTGTCTTTCCGTCTCTCTCTCTCTCTCTCCCTCCCCCCCCTCCCTCTCTCTCCCTCTCAAAAATAAATAAACTTAAAAAAGAATCATGGGAAAGCAAAAATAAAGATAGGAATCAGCATCAGCTTAGGGGCCTATTTCACTCATCCATCTGTTATAGAGGAGACTGTTGATTGTTTCCCAAACTGCCTTTTCTTCTGGATGCTCAGCTAGACTACAGTTCTCAGCATCCTTTGCAGTTAATATGGCTATGGCTTGAGAGTGAAAGTAACCTATACCCATACTAGGTCTGGTCCATAACAAAATATGCATAGCTAACCACTTCCTTCCCAGTTGCAAGTTGAGTGGGGAATGTGTAGAACTACTAGATACAATAAGCCTAGATTTCTTTTATTATTATTAATAACTTATTTATTTTAAAATTTACATCCAAGTTAGTTAGCTTGTGGTGCAAAAATTCTTTCAGGAGTAGATTCCTTCATGCCCCTTACCCATTTAGCCCATCCCCCCCTCCCAAATCCCTCCAGCAACCCTCTGTTTGTTTCCTATATTTAAGAGTCTCTTATGTTTTGTCCCCCTCCATGTTTTTATATTATTTTTGCTTCCTTTCCCTTATGTTCATCTGTTTTGTATCTTAAATTCTACATATGAGTGAAGTCATATGATATTTGTCTTTTCCCAAATGAATAATTTTACTTAGCATAATACCCTCTAGTTCCATCCATGTAGTTAAGAATGGCAATATTTCATTCTTTTTGATTACTGTGTAATACTCCATTGTGTGCATATACATATATATGTATATACACCACATCTTCTTTATCCATTCGTCTGTCAATGGACATTTGGGCTCTTTCTGTACTTTGGCTATTGTCCATAGTGCTCCTAAGAAGCCTAGATTTCTTAGTGATTGCGTGGAGTTGATAGTACCCCTTCCCTTAAATTTAACATATAACATAAGGTATAAACTTCTACTGAATTTAGCCACTGAGATTTGAAGTTTATTTGTTGTAGCAGGTAGGATTGCATTACCTAATATGTAAATGGTACATTGAAGTAAAGTTCTGCTTAATACATGGGACTGGGTTAGCAATTAGGAGACAGGTGACATGGACAAGAGACTAATGTAAGAGACTGAGAATTTGATGGTTTGTGTTATATAGCTGTAAAACACTTGGTGAAACTCTCCCATGAGTAACATGGAAGGTAGACTGCATACCTCCACGCATATAGCTCTAGGAAGCCATTGGGGAAAAAAAAAGTTTAAGGATATATTGGCCATTATTGGTTGCTTTTTGCCAATGTGTTACAACAGAGAAAGTCAGGCAAGAATTGGGTGGAGTCAGGCAGAGACGGGGAGACGTAGGGGAGGTCAGATATCTGGCATTGGCAAAGCTATGGTTTTTGGACTTAAAAGAGTGAGCCAGATGATTAAAAATAGTTTCAAGAGAAAAAACACACTAAGATTTCTCTGTTGAAAAAAGATTTGACTTTACAGCAAAGATTCCTATCAATGCCAACCAGTCCATATGATTTCAGGGTCGCAGACATTAAGTTGAGAAAGCAGAGGACATAATAGGGGAGGGATGGTGTGAGAATTTGCCAGTACCACATTATTTTTATTACTTTAGTTTTGTGTTATGTTTTGGAATTATAAAGTGTGAATCTTCCAACTTCATTCTTCTTCAAGATTGTTTCCCTATTTGGGGTCCCTTGGGATTCCATATGAATTTAAGGATGAATTTGTCTATTTCTGCAAAAAGTGTCATTGGGATTTTGATAGTGATTGCACTGAATTTATTTTGGTTAGTAAGAATATCTTAACATTATTAAGTTTTCTAATTTATGAGCACTAGATATATTTCCATTTATTTGTTCATTTTCTTTCAGTTTTGTAATTTTTAGTGTACAAATCTTTCACCTCCTTGGTTATGTTTATTCCTAAGTATTTTGTTTTTCTTTATGCTATTTTAAGTGGAATTTTTTCTCAGTTTCCTTTTTGGATGTTCATTATTAGTATATAGAAACACACTGATTTGTGTGTGTTGATTTTACGTCATGCAGCTTTGATAAATTTGTTTAATCTAACGTGTGTGTGTGTGTGTGGTATCTTTACAGTTCTCTACATTATAAGATGATGTTATCTGTGAACAGAGATTTCTTTTTTCTTTCTCATTTTGATGCCTTTATATCTTGACTAATTTCTCTGGCTGGGACTTCTCATTCTATATTGAATAAAAGTGGCAAGGATGGCATTCTTGCTTTGTTCCTAATCTTAGAGGGAAAACTTTCAGTATTTTTACCATTGATTTTTTAGCTGTGAGCTTATCAGAAATGACCTTTATTATGTTATATTTGTTACTTTATTCCTAGTTTGTAGTTTTATATCCTATATGAATGTTTAATCTTGTGAGATTATTTTTTTCTATCAATTATGATGATCATTTGGTTTTTGTCCCTTATTTTGTTAGTATAGTGCATTACATTGATGGGCTTTCCTATATTGAACTATCTTTAAAATCCAGGAGTAAATTTCACTTGGTAGTGGTGCATAATCATTTTAATGTACTGTTGAATTTTATTTGCTAGTATTCAGTTGAGGTCTTGCATGGAATCAGGGGTATTGGTTTGTACTTTTATTCTGTTATTTTTGTCTGGCTTTGGTACCATGGTAAGTGGGGACGAAAGTGTTCTTTCTCTCCAAATATTTGCAAAGGTGTCAGGAAGTTTAGTCTTAATTCTTTAAATGTTTGGAAGAGTGGTCCAGTAAAGACCACTGGAAGGATTTTTACTGGAGGGATTTTTTAAATTATAAAGTTAATCTTTTTACTTATTAGTCTGCTCAGATTTTCTGTTTCTTCATAATTCAATCTTAGTATGCTGTATTTTTCTAGGAATTAGCCACTTCTAGGTTATCCAACTTGATGACAGATGATTACTCATAGCATTCTCTTACAATCCTTTTAATTCCTGTGGCATTGCTCTTAATGTCTCCTCTTTTATTTCTGAGTTCATTTAAGTAAAACGCCCTCATTGATTTGTTTCTATTGTTTTTCTGTTCTCTGTTTAATTTATTTTTGCTCTAATATTTATTATTTCCTTCATTCTGCCAACTTTGGGTTTAGGGTTTTTTTTTTTTTACTCTAGTTTGTTGAGGTGTGAAGTTAGGTTGCTTTGGAATATTTTTTTCTTTTTCAGTGTACACATGTACAGCTATAAACTTCCCTTTTAGTACTGCCTTGGCTGAATTCCATAAGTTTTGGTATATTATACTTTCAGTTTTGTTATGAAGTATTGTATTTTTTGTTTATTTAATAGTTTACTTAAAACCATTAGCACTATGGCACTGTCTGTAATTGCATATATATATATATATATATATATATATATACATACATACACACATACACACTCTGTGTCCTATAGGTTGTATTTGTGGTATAAAAATATGAGATTTAATAAACTTTTAACTTGTTAAAAAAGGAAGAATAGAAGTAAAGGAGAGGCATGCACATTCTTCAGTGATAGACTATCATAAAAGATCTGAGCATGTAGTTAATCTTCAATTGATATAAGACTTTTTATTTGGATCTGATGCTATACTTATGATTTCTTCTTTAACCCATTAGTTGCTGAAGAGTGTGTTGTTTAATTTATACATAATTGTGGATTTTTCAGTTTTCTCTGTGTTATTGATTGAAATCCTACAAAGTATATTTTCTGATCACAGTGGGATAAAACTAAATCTTTACTTACTTAAGACTTGTGTAGTCTAACATATGGTCTGTTCGGAAGAGTGCTTCATGTACGTTTGAGAAGAGTGTATATTCTGCTGTTGTTGGGTTCAGTGTTCTTTTTTAATATCTGTTAGGTCTGATGTGTTTATTATATTGTTCAAGCCCTCTGTTTCATTATTGATATTCTCCCTCATTGCTTTATCTAGTATTGACCATGATGCATGGCAGCATCCTCCCCTTGGTTCTGTCAATATTTGTATCATACATTTAGGAACTCTGAGGTCTGTGCATAAATAGAATTGTTATTTCTTCTTGGTAAATAGGACTTTTTATCATTATGTAATGTTTTTATATCTTTTGTAACTGTTTTATTTAAAGCTTAGTTGATAAAAGTATAGTCAGTTCTGCTGTCTTTTGTTTACCATTTGCATGGAATATCATTTTCTGTCCTTTCAATCTCTGCCTGTGTAAGTCCTTAGACATAAAGTGAGTCTCTTGTAGACAACATATAGTTGGATCCTGTTTATTTGTTTGTTTATGTTTATTTTGAGAGAAAGTGTGTGCATGTGCATGAGCATGAGTTAAGGAAGAGGTGAAAAAGAGAAGGAGAGAATTTAAGGCAGGTTCTACACTGTCAGCCCAGAGCCTTACATGGAGCTCCATATCATGAACCATGAGATCATGACATGAGCTGAAATCAAGAGCCAGATGCTTAACCAAGTGAGACACCTAGGCATACCCTGTTTTTTTATTTTAAATGCATTGAAGCAATCTGTATTTTTTGATTGGTAGTTTATTACTTATTTATTTATGTTTATTTGGGGGGAGGGAAGAGAGCAGGTGAGGGGCAGAGAAAGCAGCAACACAGAATCTGAAGCAGGCTCCAATCTCTGAGCTGTCAGCAGAGAGCCTGATTCAGGGCTCGGTCCCATGAAACCCCAAATCATGACCTGAGCCTCAGTCAGATGCTTAACTGACTGAGCCACCCAGGTGCCCCTACTCCATTCACATTTAAAGTCATTACTGTAGGGAAGAACTCCTGTGACCAGTTTATTGTTTTTTGTTTTTATAGTTTTTTTGTTGCTCTTTTTTTCCCCTCATTTCACCTCCCTTCCTTAGTGTTTCATTGAATTTCATAGTGATATACTTTAAATTCTTTTATTTTGTGTGTATTGTGTAGATACTTTCTTTATGGTTACCACTGCAATTATATAAAAAAATCTTAGTTATAACATTCTATATTAATATGACACTTCAGTTGCATACCAAACTTCAACTCCTTTATAGTCTCCCCAATATACTTTATTTTACTGATGTCACAGATTACATCTTTATATGTTATATGCCCCTTAACATATATTTATAGTTTTTTAATTATGTTTTTGTCACTTAAATTTTATGTACTAATATTGCAATCATACAGGCTAGACTATTTACTCATGTATTTACCTTTACTGGAGAATCTTAATATTTTTTTAAGTTTATATTTTGAGAAAGCAAGTGCATACACAAGTGAGAGAGGGCAGAGAGAGAGGAGGACAAAGGATCTAAAGTGGGCTGACAACAGAGACCCCAACATGGGGTTCAAGTTCACAAACTGTGAGCACATGACCTGAGCCCAAGTCAGACACTTAACAGACTAGGCCACACAGGTGCCCCAACTGAGAACTTTATATTTTAGTATGGCTTCATGTTGTCATCTATCTTTACTTCATTTTAATTTGAAGAAATCCCTTTAGCATTTGTTGTAGAAGAGGTCTAGTGAAAATGAACATCCTCTGCTTTTGTTTTTCTGAGAAAATCTTAATTTCTCCCTCATTTTTGAGAAATAGTTTTGCTGGTAACAATATTTTTGGTTGATATTTTTTCTTTCAGCACTTTGGCTATATCAACTAACTTCGTTCTGGCCTTTCTAAGGTCCCTATATATCATTTCTGATTGGTCATGTATTTTTATTTTCTGTTTATAGTTTTTTGAAATTCTCTTTAATTTCATTGCTTTGTTTCATCATACAATTCATCAACATATTCTCTTTCATTTAGGAAAATTATTGAATTTTTATCCTATAGGGCTGTTACTATCAAATCCTGTATTCAGCTCTTACAGTCTCTTTTCATAAAATTTTCAGTTTGTGTGGTTCATTTAATATAAAGTATCCAAATGCTATCCTCTAAGAAATTAAACTTCTAAAGCTTCCTGTGGAAGCTCTGAACTTTTTTGGGAAAAGGGATATTGTCTCATCTGTGACTGGAAAAAAAGACGGATACAGTTACAGGATGATATAATGCAGTGAGGTCTTTGGCTTTGAGAAAGGGAAGTGAGATGGAGGAGGGTACTCGGAAGCTTAAGAGGGGAAGAGAATGCTCAGGTTGAAAGGCCATTGGGAGAATTCTAGAAGGTTACCAGATAGTAGTGAGTGCTCCTGGACTTGGGATTATGATTTTAAAGTGAAACTGATCCACTCATTATAACATTTTCCCCCTAGGATGTTCTGTTTGCTGGTCCATGGTACATTGGGACCAAACCAAGAAGGTCCATAGATACGTGCTAAGTCACTTCAAACATACAGCCTAAGCAATAATCCAGTCACATAGCCCACATAGTGCCGTTCTCCCTCTGAAGTTCATAAATAATTGTATTATGGCCCCATGAGCTTATAGCACCAGCTAGCCACATATAAGCAACCTCTATGGTATGTGTCTGAGTCAGCTCTGCCATAATAATATCATAGACTGAGTGGCTTACACAAGAGAGTTTGTTTCTTTTTCTCTTTTCTTTTATCTTCTCGTCTTTTCTTTTATTTTCTTCTTTTTTAGTAGTTATTGAGCCTACAAGTTCTAAGATCAAGATTCCAGCCAATTTGGTTTCTGCTGAGAGCTCTCTTCCTGGCTAATAGAGAGCTGCTCTCTTGCTATGTCCTTACATGGCCTTTGCTCAGTGCATATGCACAGAGGGCATGAAATTTTTGGTGTTTCTTCTTATGAGGACATTAATCCTAGTGAATCAGAGCCCCACACTTAGAAGTTCTGTTAACCTTAGTTACTTTTTAGAAGCCTCATCTCTGAATATAGCCACACTGGGGGCTGAGGCCTCCACATGTGAATTTGAGGGGACACATTGAGTTCATTACAGCATGGAAGTTAGAACATATTTACTCTCCCTTAAGTAATTTTAAATAGAGATGACTATATACACACATCTGCATGTGTGTGTGTGTGTTTAGAAGGTTATCCTTTATGGTAGCATGGAACATAAATTAGGTGAAAGGTTAAAATAGAAACGGAATGACTACTACAGAATGGGAGGCCATAGTAGTAAAAAATAAAAAGTTCTGAATTAAGACACTATCAAGAAAAAGCCTACTGCCTTTATTTTCTCAAGTTTTGATCTAGCATATATTTCATCACTGACATTACTGAGAAAATAAGCCAATAAGTGATAAACCCAGTTTTTGAAGTAATATCCTTGTAGAAAAGAATGAATAAAGAGCTGCCCCTGATCTAGTGGGTAAGAACAGGGAACGGGATTTCTATGAAACTCAGAAGGCTAGATAGTATGCAGCATTTCTCAGCCTTTTTAGACAAAGTTACTCTGTTTCTGTAGCATGCCATGAGACCAGTACTTCACAGAATTAAACTTTGAAACATGTTAATTTAGAAGAAATCTGACAGGATGCAACCTCTCGTATAATGGCCTTCTTGCTAGACTCTCATTCAAGTTGTAGGATGAGCAGTCTCCAGGAATTGCAGTCTTATTAACAAAACACATATGGAGCAGAAACAACAACAAAATGCCTACTTATTGGCAATAGGAGCTGTTGTATACAGACTAGAAATGTGGGATTTCATGGCAATTATTGTATGTCATATATGTAGCTGGAATCTGCGTAAGCTACCTTAAGAAGAGATCCTCTATTTATCCTGGGAACCACTTCATGGGATTATATAAATTATTATAATAAATTACATTTTTGAACACTTACTATATGTCCATCATTCCACTGTGTTACATCTGTGTAATTCTCCCCCAAACTCTACGAACTATCCACTGTTATTGGCCTATTTTATAGATAGGAAAATTGAGTCACGGAGAGTTCAATTAACTTACACAGGTTGTACAGATAATAAGTGGCAGAGGCAAGGCATGAAGCAGGGAGGCTGTCTTCAAAGGCAATAACCTTTGTACTATCCATTGTTTTAATATTGATCACATTCTCTTGGAAGGAAAGAGACTGTGAACTGAAAGCTTGTGTAGAGATCAGGGATCAGACCAAAGGAGGCTGAATGGATCCTGTATTTCACAGCCACTGAATACCTTAGCTGCCTCCCTGGGAGGCAAGGCCCCTGTCATGTTCCCCTGATATTCCCTTTTTTAGGGTTCCTTAGCAACCCATATCTTTGCTGAAGAAAACGCATCCTTTCTTTAAATATACTGATAAACCCAAACACATTTTGGTCTGGCAAAAATAATTCAGTCTCTTTGTAATTTCTAGATTTGTATCTTTAAGATTAATGCTCAGATGTTAATCTCTTTCCAACTATTCCAAATTTTGGATATCCCACCATCAAAACACTTACACACTTCCAAAAAGCCCCGTGTTTCCAGGCAGGCTCCAGTTATATATCTTTCATAAACATCCTATCATACCCCACCTCATTCATGTTTACTCCTTTCTTAACAACTTTGTTTTTACAGGTTAATTTCCCATATATATCATATAACTTAGTCTTCCATTAGGAAATCCTTAAATACAGACCTCTTTCGGTTCTGTGATAGCTCCTAAATCACTTAGCATAATAAGCATGAGTGTGTAGAGTAAATAAACCATTTTGGGGATTGCTCATTAACTGTTTGAAAAGTCTCTATTTTTAAAAGTTATATCTGATGATACTATCATACCTATCATACTATCATAATGTCTTGATTTATTCACCTTTTAAAATGAAAATTTACTGAATTAATATTTATTTTCAATAATTATTTTTGTATTTGGATACAATAGTCACTGAATATTCACTCAGACATTCCTAATATGTAGATTTTGATAGCTATATAGTTTTATATTAAAGCCAGAAGTTAGCATATCTAATTTTAATTTCTGATAACTAGGTAAGTCAGCTTAACAATTCTAAAGAAATATCATTTGTCACCTAGAGAAGAGAATGATGAGGTAGGTTAGTGTAGATGGAACTTCCTCTTTTAAATTTGGTGATTCTGTAGAGAGGTACAGGGGGCAAAACATATGGTTTATATTAAAATCCTATTAGGTTTAGATAGCGTTGCTTTCTGCATCTTCTCTAGACTCAAGTATAACCTCTGCATATTTATACTGTGAAACTCCAATGCTTCTCTTGTCAGGAGCTGATTTGTGACTTTGAAATTCATCTAGAACTTCTGCAACCAACCCTCGCTTTATCCCCATAGCCAGGTGCTTTTGTGTTTCAAAAATGTGACATTTTCCATCCAAGTGGATCAGTTATTTATAAAGAAAAACTTACCTGTGTCTGATACTTCTGGTTAAATTGATAAATATTTCATTGCCACATATCATGTGGATAAAATCCAGCCATCAGTCTAATTTGTGAGTGGAAAGGGAAATCATTATGGTGGCCTTTCATCTTATTAGGAGATGTGTGCTGGGTTTGTGTTAGAAAATAAATATATTTGTAATCTGCTAAAATTCCCAGCATCACAATTTTTGAAGTTAAACTAACCATAGCAACATTTCCGTAAACAGAATTTACAAATGTGTCATAAATATTTATACTTATCAGTAGGCATTCTGAATGTCTGTGTGTGAAAAACTATCCACTCACATATACGCGCAAGCCTATACATATCCAAATCAGTGATCAGCTAGTTTGTTATTTACATCCAAAGTCTAGCTACTTCAACATCTTGCCCCAAAAAAAGTGGCTATAAATCATTCATTTTCATTTTTGTTGTTGTCCTCATAAGACTTCATTGAAATGGCAGGATTTCTTGCCCTGTACTTCTCTGTCTTTTGTCACTTGTCCCTTTGTTAATTAATGGGTAAAGTTAAGGAGTCCACAGGGCTTATAGCTAATCAGCGAGTTTCATTTATTGGTTTAGGTAAAAGCTTTCAGAATGTTAATGCATCACCTGAGGTGAGCCTGGGAGCATACTTTTGGCAGGAAATACTTCCAAAGAGAATAGTCTGGAAAGAATACTTAGCTCAAGCTTGGAATTTTCCTCTCCAGGAAACTCCCATTCTTTTTTGTCTTTCTCTATTAATTAAATTCATTCATTTTATATATTGATATTTAGTTAAAATGGGTAATTTTAAGTAGGTTGATTTAAAAAATTTTTACTTACATTTGGGTGCCCAAGCAGACACGGTTTCCCACTTCTTTAATCCTTCCCCTCATCCTCCCCAACCAGCCATCATTTTTTGGATATATTCTATTCTCCCTTCTGATACTTGGATTTGGCAAAGTATTATATTCCAGACAGAAGTTTCCAATGCCCTTTTCCCTGAAACACCTTTACCTTGGCAGATGTCTTCCTAACCTAAATATTTGCTTACGATCTTGCCAAATGTTCTGGCAATGCTGGGTAAAGTACAGTATATTTTCTCAGCAGAGATAATAATATTCCTTAGGGCCACTTAGTTAAAGATTATCATAGTACCTGCTTAGTAAGGCACCAAAGATGTGGCAAATTAGAATTTCGGTTTGTAGCCAACTTAAGTTTACTTCTTCCTCTTTCCCCAAAGAGGGAACAGTACATATTATGAACCTAGAAATGCTACCACTCCATTTTTTCAAAAACTGCAGATTTTTGAGTATTCAGGTTTTACATAAGTTACGCCATGGGCAGAAAAGTACCAGGGCAAAGCAGCTCAAGGCTGGTTTGTGGAGCTTACAGGCTGCTGATGCCTCTGGTTCGGCAACTCTGTTTTGTGAAAGTACGGACTCATGCAGTTGCTAGCGTGCCCAACTGTCCGCAGTTCTCCGCGACCCCAGCCGGCTTCTTTCCCACTGGGTTTGCTGTTGAGACAGGCTGGCAAACCCCCATGGTACCGAGGCTCTTTCACACAGCAGGAAACACGCAGAGCAGGACTCACCCACCGATCCCTTTGGTTTTTAACTTTTTGAAACCGCTCCGACTTGGAGAGCTCGATAGTAGAAAGTCTCTACTCCACAGTTGTGAACTATTTTGCAATCCAAGTGCATCACCACACGTCTACTCAGAAGACGCACAGACAACCTATTGCTTGTGAATTTCTGGAGCATGTCTCAGATTTTTGGAATAAAGACAGAGTGATTTGGTACCTGCACAGATACAAGCTGTGTCTCTCTCAGGGTGCATGTCCCACAGAGACCACAAATTTAAATAAAGTAACACTATGGCATTTTGAAATTGATGTATTTCTAGAATTGTTTCCTAAGGAGCTGGAAAGGGGCTAAAAGTGAAGGTAGGGGAGTTTTAACAATATGTGAGGAAGAATTCTTGGTAACTTAGTGAAGTTTCAAAAGGATGTCTTGACTCAGGAGAAATATCACTTGCTTAAGAGCTTTTTTCTCAATTTATTCACTAGCAGAGAAAGGATAACAACACACATCTTCTATGGCTGAGGAAATCCGAATTAAAAGACAAGAATATTTATTTTTATTAATGCCAAATGCCCACTAAGGATATTGTAGACAAGTATTTTCATGAACACAATTATGCTATCCTTCCTCCCTGGCCATAGGTGACTGGGCCTTAGTGGGCCCCTGACTCAACACCTTCCAGTCCAGGTGCTCACGGCTTTGCTACATAGAAGATGGTGTAGATTTTTCTTTAGATCTGTGCAGGTTAAAATTCTGTATCTACTTTTGTTAGTCTTCAGAGCAAGGCCGGCTTTGGCACTCTCTGGAATCCTGAGAGTTGACATTTCTTTATCTTTTCCATCCCACAATGCAATTTCAAGTCTTATACTTGTTGATTTGTTGGTTTTGTTAAGAGCCCCATCTTTCCTAACCAACCCCATGGGCTGTGGCTTCTTGCTCAGTAAAGCCCTGATTACACAAGCATTTAAAACACTTTATTCTAGACCTATGCTGTCCAGTAGTATCACTGTTAATATATGGCTGCTTGAATTAATTTAAATAAAATAGTAATTAAATCAACTTTTATGAAGTATGTAAAATAGTCAAACACATACAATGGTGGTTGTGGGGCAGAGGAGGGGACAGAAAGTTGCCATGTAGGCATTAAGTTTCAGTTATATAAAACCATCAGGGTCTAGCGTTCTTCTGTACATCTTTGTGCCTATAGTTAACAATATTGTACAGTACAATTAAGATTTTGTTATGAGGGTAGATCTCTAGTTTCATGTACTTGCCTTAATAACAATAAAATAATTCAGTTCCTCAGTCATACTAGCCAATTTTCAGGTGCTCGATGGCCACGGGTAGCTGTGACTACTGTACTGGACCACACAGATAGAGGACATCTCCATTACTGGAGGCAGTTCTATCAGACTGCACTGACTGAACTGTTTATTTGTCTGGAACTTTTTTTTTTACATGCCAAGACAAAGCAAAATCTTTGAATCAGGGCATATAGAATGCAAGTAATTACAGAATTCAAGCAAGTGTCTTAAGGGAACATTCACTCATGAAGCAGGGAGGCTTCTGAGTTGGTCACATAATAGATTTGTCAAAAATTTGTGGGGTTTTTTTTGTCCTATTCTGATGTGTGCCTTTAGTCTGAGGGCTATCTTTTCCACATGGCCACTGGTTATTTTCCCACAGCTAGATCTACAAATCTAATAGAATTACCTATTGTCAGAAAACAGAGGAAGCATTTTTCCTCTAGATATAAATACAAGTCTTTCCTGAAATTCATCAGCCCCAATTGTATTACTGTCCAGCCTTCAAAAAATCTATAGCTAACGAATAGGATTGCATGGTATAGTTTAGTCATCAATGCAAGGAATGTGTGGATGCATGAATGAAAATCAGGACAGATAAAGAGAAGAAATGGTTGGTAGGAACATACTCAAAATGTCTACTAATACTCTGTATTAGTAATTACCAACAAAAAATGATTTTACTCTGTAGGGAACACTTGACAATGATTGAAGACATTGTTAATTGTCATGACTGGAGGAGTTCTATGGTCATTTAGTGGATGGAGGCCAGGAATTCTACTAAATATCCTGCAGTGCACTGGACAGTCAGCAAAGATCTAGGCTATTGTCAACAAGGCTGAGGTTAAGAAATCCTGTTTGAATCCTGTTTGATGAGACTGGATCATATAGGATGTAGTTTAAATTTAAAAGCTCACTTTAGGGGTGCCTGGGTGGCTCAGTCAGTTGAGTGGCTGAATTTGGCTCAGGTCACAATCTCGTGGGTCATGGGTTTGAGCCTCTCATTGCGCTCTGTGCTGATAGCTCAGAGCCTGGAGCCTACTTCAGATTCTTGTCTACCTCTCTGACCCTCCCCTGTTCATGCTCTGTTTCTGTCTCAATAATAAATAAAAAAATTAAAAAAAAAATTAAATTTAAAAGCTCACTTTAACATTTAAAAAAAAAAAAAAAAGCACCAGGGTGGCTCAGTTGGTTAAGCGTTCGGCTTTGGCTCAGGTCATGATCTCGCGGTTCATCGGTTTGAGCCCTGCATCTGGCTCTGTGCTCACAGCTAGCTCAGAGCCTGGAGCCTGCTTCAGATTCTGTGTGTGTGTCTCTCTCTCTGCCCCTCCCCTGCTCATGCTGCCTCTTTCTGTCTCTCAAAAATAAATAAATAAACATTAAAAAAAGCTCATTTTAATGACTTGCATAACTGAATAATACAGAGTTAGAGCTGGCTTCAGGCAAGCCCTGATCCAGTCTTTGCAAAGTTTTACATACTCCACTTGTATGTATTTTCTTGTACTTGTCTTGGCTCTTCCAGCATCTGGATTCTCAAATGACCTTCCTCATGGTAGCACCCGTAGTTGCTACATTCCCACTTTGTTACATCCATGAAATAAGCTATCAAATGAAAAGTTATTTTTTTCCAGCAACTTTTCTTCTTAGAACCCTCCAACACATAGCTTTCTTATTCCAATTAGCCAGGATTGTATCACATGTATCACATTTCTGAACCAGTCTGTGACTGAGAACTGGGCCACTGTCACCTAAGTGTTACACAGCTGAGAATATGAGGTGGGCAATTTTACAAAGCAAATCCTGGACACAGCGGTGGGATTGTGGGGAGACTGACTCTGCATAGACAGTTAACGAATACTGTGGTGCTGTTGGATTGCATTAGCATGAGCTCTACCCAGCATCTGGCAGGCTAGAATTTGTGGGTCACTTGAGCAGAACTCAGAACCATAGCTGCAGAAATGGGATGGGAGAATCAAGGATATTTACAGTAAACGTGACCAGAGAGCTGCTTTCCTGCTGGTTCTTTGGAATCTGATTCTTTTCTAGCATCTACTGCATTTTACATAATATTTCATTTCAACAAGAAGAGCTAATTACCTGTAGGGCATTTTTTATTTCCTCAAGTGAGACTTTTAAGTTCATTTGTGTCTCTACCTTACATTAGTTATAACACATGGAAAGGTTGCTGAGTCTCTGAGTGACAGAATTTCCTCATTTGAAAAATGGAAATAGTACTTGCTTCCTAGAGTTGCTTTGAAATTAATTTTTTAAAAATGAGTAATGATTTTAGGGAGTAATTTTGTTTATAAATGACTCACCAATATTAGCTCTGATTATTACTCAATGGTATTCAGTTACCAAGGCCAGAAACATTGTTGCCATTTCATTGTGTTTAAGAATTATTTGGAAATCCTTCCAGGATGCTATTTCTATATTATATCTATTGAACTCTGTAATATTTTACACTATTCCTAAATATTCTCCTGTCTCAAAACAGTCTTCCTCATTCCTGTTATTTAATTAAAGCTTTTTTCTGGAATCTTTGATTTAATATTTAGACAGATGGATAGATAGAATTACTTAGCATATTTTCTATTTTCCGAAGTTATAATCTTCATTTAAACAAAAAGAGAAGAAACGTTAACCATACTCCTACTAAGACTGAAAGGTAGAAATGCATAGCAGGTATGTGCTGTTGTTTTTAATTTTCCTTCTTTTACACATGAATAAGCAGAAAAAGAGAATTGAATGCGGCTTGAATAGTTAGAGACAGTTTCAATTTAACTTCTCCAGGATAGAAAAAAAAATAGCTTACTTCTACATTTGAATGATATATGGTTAGAGAGAGTCCCCATACCCCTTAAAATGAAAGGCAAAACATTTCTGGGTGCCTATGTGTCATAACTCAGGCAGACATTAGGTAATTAGTTAATGCAAGAGATGTTCTTTTCATTTGGAATTCATAAAATTAAATCTCCGAAAAACCAAGTAATTTGCAGAAAGTTGAGCAAGTAGAGATACAAACATGGATTTGATTGGCTTCGAGTTCTGTGGGGTTTTTTTCCTCCTTCATTCTGGCTGCCTCAGAGACCAATCCATATGCACCACCATAATTTTATCCTTCATGAGCTTAAAACGGATTCCTTGTCTTTTATGCCTATGTTCATCTTACTGTTTTATACATGGAATGGTGGGTTCTGTGTCTTTAGATAGGATGTATACATCTTCCCTGGGAGGAACTGTTCATTTCTTAGCAAGGCATAGATTATATTGAATTTCTTCTGCTTGTGTTTGTTCTCTGTATATGTACTCTTATTTCCTAACCCTCTTGATAACAGCTCTGAATTTTCTGTGACTCTCAGAATTTTTTTTTATCTTATACTGCACACAAT
Source organism: Suricata suricatta (assembly GCF_006229205.1). Lineage (NCBI taxonomy): Eukaryota > Metazoa > Chordata > Mammalia > Carnivora > Herpestidae > Suricata > Suricata suricatta. The sequence goes on along the minus strand of NC_043703.1, from coordinate 49,024,710 downwards.
AATTAACTCAAAATGAATTGAGTGAGACCTGAAACCATAAAAGTCCTAGAAGAAAACACAGGCACTGAGCTCCTTGACATAGGTCTTGGCGATGCTTATTTGGATCTGACTCCAAAAGCAAACACTACAGAAGCAAAAACTAACTCCATCAAACCAAAAAGCTTCTGCACAGGAAAGGAAACCAACAAGAAAAAGAAAAGGCAACCCACTTACTGGAAAAAGGATTATATATCCAATTTAATATCCAAAATATGTAAATAACACACAACTGAATAGCAAAATAAATAATAATAATAATAATAATAATAATAATAGATTAAAAATGGGGAGAGGGTGTGAATGGATATTTTTGCCAAAGAAGACCTACATATGGCCAGCAGGCATATGAAAAGATGCTCAACATTGCTAATCATCAGGAGAATGCAAATCAAAACCAATGAGCAATATATTACCTGTTAGAATGGCTATTATTATAAAGTTGAGAAAAAAGCAAGTTTTGGTGAAAAAATGGGGAGAAAGGGACATTTGTGTAATGTTCATAGGAAGGTAAATTAGTGCAGCCACTTTGGAAGACAGTATGGAGGTTTCTCAAAAAATTAAAAATAGAGCTATCAGATGATCCAGTAATTCCATTACTAGGAACTTATCCAAAGTAAACAAAAATACTGATTTGAAAAGTTATACATAGCCCCATGTTCACTGCAGCTTGGAAACAGCCAAAGTGTCCATTGATAGATGAGTGGATGCAGACGATGTGGTACACACATGCATACAAGGAATACTATTAAGCCATGAAATAGAAATCTTGCTGTTTGCAACAATACAGATGGACCTAGGAGGTATTCTGCTGAGTGAGATTAGTCATACAGAAATGACAAATACCATATTATTTCTTATAAGTGGAATCTGAAAAACAAAACTGAACAAACAAAACAGAACTCATAAATGCTGAAAACAGAATGACTACTAGAAGGGGGTGTTTTGGAGGGTGGGCAAAATGGGTGGAGCGGGTACAAAGAGAAACAAAGTTCCAAATACAAAACAAGCCATAGGATGTGTGACTACAGCTGATAATATTGTGGTGTATTATTGTATAAATTTTAAGTATAGACTTAGAAGTTGCTAAGAGAGTAAACCCTAAAAGTTCCTAAAAAAAAAGTGTTTCTGTATGGTGATAGATGGGTATTAGACTTTTTGTGGTGATCATTTTTTAGTGTATACAAATATTGAATCATTTGTTGCACAACTGAAACTAGTATAATGTCATGTCTCAATTATACCTCAGTAAAAAAAAGACATGCATAAATGGAAGTTTATTAAATTATCTACTCTTAATAATTTATAACACTATAGCATGTAAGTGTAGTATTTTACTAGACTTTCAAAGATGTATTGGGGCTGCCGAGTGGCTCAGTTGGTTGAGTGTCTGACTTTGGCTCAGGTCATGATCTCAGGGCTCATACATTCAAACCCTGCATCTGTCAGCTCAGAGCCTGGAACTTGCTTCAGATTCTGTATCTCCTCTTCTCTGCCCCTCCTATGCTCATGCTCTCTCTGTTTCTCAATAATTTAAAAAAATGTTAAAAAATTAAAAAAAGATGTATGGTACAGGCTATTCGTGTGATTTCAAAATATTTTCATTTGCCTGGGAAAAGGTCATTACTTACTTTATTGGATTATGAGTGTTAGAATGAAAAGAAAGAAAAATTACAGAATGTCAATGGTAAGGCTAGCGCTGAAATGGAAAATTAGTGGGTAGTCATTAGATGGGTGAAATTTACATTGATATTTATTAGTAGAGATAAACTGACAAAAACAGATTTATAGCCCAATAGTGGAATAAAAATTTTGCAGTCTCTAAAAAAATTTAACAAAAAAACCTAGACACATTGTTTTCTTATTTTGATTTATCTATTGGTGCATCACCAACCATCTCAAGACTTAGACCCTTGGAATAACAGCCATTTTATTATGTCTCTAGATTTTGTGGGTCAGAAATGCATTCAGGAGTCAGCCAGCAGATTTTTCTACTTTATGCGACACCAATGAGAGTAACTTGATTGTATTCATCTAGTGGATGAACTGGTTTGTCGAGGGTCTAGGATGGATTCAGTCAGATGTATATGACATCTTGGCAGGAATACACTGGAGGCTAAGCTCAGCTGGCCGGGTACCTGAAGGCCTCAGAATTGGTCTTTCTAGTGCTTTCTAGTCAAATTAAGTAACTTCTTACTCCGAGGCTCAGGACTCCCTGAGACTGCATTGTAAAAGACTTGGGCAGAAGCTGCAAGACTACTTTTGATTTAGCTTCATAACCTTAGGAAATTACTTCTGTAGTGTGTTATTAATCAGGCCACAAATTTAGGCCCAGATCCAAGGCAAGAGGGATTGGCTCAATGGGAGAGTGTCCAAGTATTTTTAGCCATTTAATATATGACATTCATCTTTAGCTGTATACAGTGTATTCTAAATTAGGTAATGTGTTAATTTTCAGCAACAGTTTCTAGGCTTGATAGAAGTATAATTGTTGCATATAATAAGGCAAAACCCAAAAAAGGCCAAATACACAAAATCACCTAGGCACTTACAGTTAACATCACTTAGATTGCCTGCATTAGGACCACAAACTAGTTTGTAATATTCATATAGATTAATCAACTCTAAATGTGTTACCCTCAAATAGAAGAGATGAAATACTGGCATATCCTCATCAGAAGAGAAACTTACAGTTTATATTTTCCCATACTTTAAATTTCTCAGTCCTAGTAATGCTCTGATTTGCATATCCCATGTTTCTGTGCCTTGTTACAATTCAATGAACAGAATAGTCATTTTTAGGAATACGACACCTTTTTAGAGAGGAAAAGCAAAGGGATATATAATCAAGAGTTCTAAACAGTTGCTAAACTTTGACCTCAAGGCAAATTTCCCCAGGTTGACAAAATGGAATGCTTTTATTCTTGTCTCTTTAATGAAGTTACTGAAGGGTAGACATCTCAGTTTCCCCCTCCAGATGCCATGGTTCCTGTTCATAAATTTTTCACATTTCTACTATTGGCTAAAATGAAACCTACTGCAAAAATTAAAACCAACTGACAGGAACCGGCATTAGATGAGTCCCCTTTGTTCTTTTCTAGAACATTTGTTGGACCTTTCTATAAGGTTAAAAAGCATCAGAGAATGGAAAGAAAATGGCCCAACCTGTTTTGATATGACTATAGGATGGTTATGATTGTATTTAAATTTACATCAACATGAATATATTAAGCTAGCAGACAAGAACTTTACAACTAGAGAAAACTGAAATAAGCCGGAATACACTTAATTATCCAAATTACTATCGATATCTATCATTGCAAAGTAGCAACAGCAGTGTAATTTTGTCCTAAGCCTCTAAACACTCAACAAAAGAGCGAGACTCCATATATTCCTATAACCCCCAGTGGAGATATTGAGATTACACATGCTTTCACTAATTTAAAGAGGGACTTTCACACTGGGATGCATTAAAAAGAGAACATTTAAATAAAAAGCAATTTGCTTTGCCTGTAATTGAATTCCCCTTGCTGTTATTGCTAATTATTGACAATATTTGTGATTGACTAAGAAGCTTTTACATTCAGAGACAAAATTATTTTTCTGCTGGATCTTAGAAGACAGTGGCTGTCTTTTCAATATCACAGACTGTTTCCATGGAAATGATTGTGATTTGAGAAATGTATCAGCAACATGCAAAAAATTGCTCTGTTCAGAGAATTCCCTTCTCTTTACTGCTCTGGGCATTGTACAGTCTTGCATAGTAAGTACATGATAATGACTGCTCACATTTATATAATGTGCCTTTGTTTTACAAAGTACTACACAATAGAGCATGGTATATAAACTATAAAGGAAGGAGTAGAAAAGTAAACTGAAGACCATGAAATGGAATTATTTTATATTTTAGGATGATTTTACAATTAGAATTGTTGAAAAGATTTTTGCAATCATCTCAATAAGAAAATACCTAATCAAAGTTTTATTTCAAAGCAATTTCCTATTCCTGGGGATATAACCATTACTCTCTGTCTCTCTGTCTCTGTCTCTCTCTGTCTCTTTCTCTTGCCATTTATTATTTTTGATGTGAATGGCCAGCCTGCATTAGCCCACTTCTCTGTTAAGATAAACATCTCCGCCCAGACTGTTAGAAGAGCCTTCCCTGCTTTCCATATTATACGGTCTAATCTGGAGTAGATTCTTAAGAGTTTCTCCAAAGAATCTATGCCATAGAGAATTTATCCGAGGATAGCCTTATTTTTTAGAAGACTAATGCAAACAGATATTCATTGGAAAAAGAGGTAATGGAGAAAATAAATGGAATGCCTTAGGATGGGTGAGAAAACCAGAGATTAGGTACCCACATAATACCTAATCTACCTCCCTCCCTTTCTGGGTTTGGTGTTTCTTTCTTTTTTTTTTTATGTTTTATTTGTTTTTGAGAGAGAGCTTGAGCAGGGGAGGGTAAGAGAGAGGGGGAGACACAGAATCTGAAGACAGGCTCCAGGCTCTGAGCTATCTGTCAGCACAGAGCCCAACACGAGGTTCAAACCCACGAACCACGAGATCATGACCTGAGCTGAAGCTGGACGCTCAACTGACTGAGCCACCCAGGCGCCCGTCTGGTTTCTTGATATAAGACCTAGAAGGTGGGGCTCACCTTCCCTTTCCAATTGAGTTCCATGAATGGATATTTTTTATCCTATCAGGTTTAGAAACTTTAACTCAAATGGAAATATATATGAGTATGGGATAGTAAGCAACATTACACCAAAAAAAAAAAATGCAGAATTAGATAGGAAATAGTGAAGGGGCCAATGAGAGTTGTTCTGCTTGGGATCTAAACCTGAGAGCCTGATATGCAGAAGTGAGCTCATTATATCCTGTGGCTCTTAGAACCCACACTGTGCACCTGATTGGGGTATCCTACTTCTGTGGTGCCAGGCATGCTTGAAGGAACCACAGATAAGGACAAAATTTGTATATAACTTTATATATACAAATATATTTTTTATATGAACTCCTCAGCGGACCCCTTTTGTACTTGTGCTCAGTTTCTGTGCCTCGTCCAAATTTGCTGACATACCAGGTGTTCTTAATTAGTAAAGTAATAGTACTTTTGTTTTATTGGCAAAACTACACACCCTGAAAATTGGAATGTCAGTGTGTGGAGGAAAAGGATGATTTGAAGAATTGCATGGCACCCTCCAATAAACTGCCAACCCTAATCAACAACCATTAGTAAAGAAATCGGGTGATCTCTTCTCAGATGATGCAGGGCTAGAGTTGCTTATCAGTTCATGTTCATTTTCCCAAGTGGTGTTTCGGAGAGAAGATGCTTTGTTGCAGGGTTGTAATATACACAGGTTTCCAAGGATGATATCAGTTACTCTGTAACCCTTTGCAGCAGCCTCCCCATCCTTGCATTTTGTGACAGCCCTTTTCCAACCCTAGAAAGGTATTAAGGGAATCTGTGATTCCCTCAAAACTTGACTAGGGGAAAATTTACTTTTAATAAAACAACAGTGAAATAGTGGTAAGAATCCAATATAGAAACTACTTATTAATAACACTATAAAAATACAAAGAGCTATTTGGAGAATGAAATATGTCAAAAAGGAGGTACAACCAGAGGAATTGAATTCCAAAATAATTGCAACAAAAGAAAAGAGGAAGGATTATGACTTTCTGATCAGAAGGTAAAAGTGCTGGGTAAGTGCTGGCTAAGCCTCATAGGTATGCCTTACCAAATAATGGCATTTAGAAAAGCTATAGTCTTACCAGCTAAAGTTACAAAGATTAAAAAAAAAAAAAAAAAAGGAAAAAAGAAAAAAAAAACAGAAAAACCAGGGCAGTGGTAGCTTCTGGAAGTTGAAGTGAAATCATGGCAGCTTGATATCTGAAGGAATGAAATCTAAATTCAATGCAGAAGCTGCCCCCAAACCATGGCTGAAAGCTAACCTATAAGGGAGCAGTTGGGGCTTATTTTTCATGTGTATGAGACACATCTAAACATCAGAGAAGCGTCAGAAAACATTTGATTATTGAAAGATAGCATTGTACAGAGCCACACCTGTGAGTTTGATGTTTTTCTAAATAATTCTATTCCCCAGCAGTGAAATCATGGTAAATCCTGTTAATTGAAGTGTCAACATACAGAGATGGGGTAAAAAGTTGGAGTTGGGGAGAGTGCTAGAAGCAGGAAAACCTCAGAGAAAGTCTAGTAGACCTCTACCCATATCTTTGGTTGACTATCAAATTTTGAGACTGGAAAGAGTGTAAGCTAGGACAGCAGCATTAGGAAGCCATCAAAATGGATTGTCAGCAGCTACACCCAGTGAAAGATTGCATTTGCAGTTTGAGTCAGGCAAGTCCACTACCTACTAGATGGTTTTTTTTTTTCAGTTATGAGAATAATTCAATAGAATATAGAGTTGCTAAAAATAGTACTTAAAGTGCTTAGTAATCAAAAGGTGTAAGAAGTGGAGGGGTGCCTTGGTGGCTCAGTCGATTAAGTGTCCAAGTCTTGATTTGGGCTCAGGTTATGATCTTATGCTTCTGAGATCAGGCCCCACATCAGGCTCAGCCAGCTTTGAGCCTCCTTGGGATTTTCTCTCTTCCTTTCTCTCTGCCCTTTCCCTGATTACTCTCTTTCTCTCAAAATTAATAAATAAAATTTTTTTAAGTTATAAGAAGGGATAGGTACCTGGGTGGCTCAGTAAGTTAAGCGTTCCAGTTCATCCCAGGTCACGATCTTGCAGTTTGTGAGTTAAGCCTCACCTCGGGCTCTATGCTGACAGCAGAGCCTGGAGCCTGCTTCAGAGTCTTGTCCCCCCTGTTTGTACTCTGTCCATGTTTCTGTCTCTGTCTGTCTCTCTCAAAAATAAACATTGAAAAATTGTTTAAAAGTTATAAGAAATGGAAAGAGACCTATACTCTGTAAATATGCAGTAATCAAGAAGACCTGGGTATTTTATTTAGCAAAGATTTTAAAATATATTTTATAAATATGTTCAAAGAGTATATGGAAGACATGCCACCAATGAATGAACAACTCAAATCAGCAAAGGAGGTAAAAGATTAAATAAATTTGAAATAAAAGTATAGAAAGGGATGAATGAATACTAGTTTGGTAGACTTAAATACAACTATGGCAATAAGTACATAAATCATATAACTTTCTAAGTAATCCAATCCAAAAGCAGAGATTTTTAGACTGGCTAAAGAAAAAGACAAGAATTGTGGTGCCTGGGCAGCTCAGTTGGTTAAGTATCTGACTCTTGATTTTGGCTCAGGTCACGATCTCTGTTTGGCAAGATAGAATCCTGCATCAGCCTCCAGGCTGACAGGTTGGAGCCTGCCTGGGATTCTCTCTCTCTGCCCCCCACCCTGCTCACTCATGCTCACTCTCTCTCTAAACTAAATAAACTGAAAAAGTATTTATGGAAACATACATAAACTTGCCAGTAACTAAAAAGTATTAAATGGATAAATCTTATAATGCTCCATCAATAATGAATAGGTAACATGAATAACCATGTAACTTTAAGATAAATTGAAGTTATTTTTAATAACCAAACACAAAAACACAGCTTTTACTAGATTTCTAGCATATATTTCAAGAAGAAACAATATCACTTATACATGAACTCATCCAGAAAATTAGAAGAGAAAGGCATGTGTACTCACACGTTTGATAAGGTCAGCACACAAAATCAAAGATCAGAGAAATATATTACAAGGGAAGAAAAATACACACAAACACAATGTAAACATAGACAAGATTCATTTAAAATTTTAGCAAATTGAATCTAGTGATTAACCAAACGGGTAATGTATCACAATCTAATGAATTTCATTCCAGAAACACAAAAGCAGCTTAATATTCGATAGCCAATCAATGTAATTCCCAATACACACAGAATAGAAAAGAAAACGATATGTACAGTCATCTCAGTAGATGCGGGGAAACCTACACAGTTCAATAGCACTTCATGGTAAAAATCTCCAGCGGACTTATCTGAAAAGGGAACTTCCTGAGGCTAATGAGGTGTAGCTATGAAAACCCCACAGCTGATCCCACACTCAAGAGTGGAAGGCTAAATGCTTCTACCTAAATTCAGGACCAACATGAGGGTAGCTCACCTCTGTATTTGCACTTAACATTGCACTGTGCAATGTTCTAGTCTGTGCAATAAGGAAAGAAAAGAAGATACCTAGATGGAAAAGGAAAAATAAAATCTCTACTGAGAAATGATAGAGACATATCTTCAGAAAATACTATAAAATATAACAAAAAGTAACAGGCATTATAAATGTATGTAGCAAGGTTGTAGGATTCAGATCAGTATTCAAAAATTTTATTTTTATTGTCAACAGGAAAATAAAACTAAAAATGTCATTTACAGTAGCATAAAATATCAAATGCATAAAGATAAATTTTATAAAAAATTGCAAGATACACGTACTGAATAATACAAAAATTGTTGAAAGAGAATGCACTATTGGATGACTTGGTATGGATAAGTTGTCATGACTGTCTCGGTTGATCTAAGAGTCAAAGCAATCTCAAAATCTCGATAGGCATTTTTATAAAAATTGACAAAGTGATTATAAACTTCAAGTATAAATGTAAAGAATCTAAAATACCAAAATCAATACTGAAAAACAAGAAAATATTGGAGAACATTTATTACCTGGATTCAAGACTTTATATAAATCTATATATAGTAAAACCAAGTAGCTTTGGTATAAGATTTGATACATTGTTTAGTGAAACAGATTATCAAGAAATAGACCCACACATACTTAGAGCTGATAGTCATTGTGCCAGTGAAGCCTGATTCTTACTAATGCATATTAAAACATTAATTCAAAGTGGGTCATAGACTTAAATGGGAGAGATACAATTATATATAACTTTTAGGCAAAGATTTCTCTAGAAAGAGGACAAACTATGAAAGAGAAAATGGATTAATTGAATTTTATTCAAATTAAATATTTTTATATTAAAAAAAACACAGCTATTAAAAAGATAAAGCCACAGACTGGGAGAATATGTAGGAAAACATATAAGAAAGAGACATCCAGGGGCACCTGGGTGGCTCAGTTGGTTAAGCCTCTGACTTTGGCTCAGGCCATGATCTCACAGTTTGTGAGTTTGAACCCTGTGTTGGGCTCTGTGCTGACAGCTGGGAGCTTAGATCCTGCTTCGGATTCTGTGTCTCTCTTACTCTCTGCTCCTCACACATTCGCATTCTGTCTCTCTCCCTCTCTCAAAGATAAATAAACATTAAAGAAAAAGAAAGAGACATTTCCAGAGGATACATAAACTACTCTTTCATCGTATTAAGAATGCAAACAATCTAATTAAAGAGAAAATGGTGGATGATTTAGACAGTTTGTCAAAATATGAATAGAAAGTATTATTTCATCGTGTTCAACATTATTAGTGTTTTCTATGAATAGAATATGTCATCTGAAAGTGTTTGTGCTGAAGTCCTAATCTCAAACGTGATGGTTTTTGGAAGTGGGGACCTTTGGAAGGCAATTAAGTCATGAAGGGGTGGCGCCCTCAGGGGCAGGATTAGTGCCCTTGTAAACACTGACATGACAGAGACCATCACTTTCTATGTCATTTGAGGATGCACCTAGAAAGCAACTGGTTGCAAACCAGGAACAGGGCTCTGAAACCAGACATCAAAACTTTGCCTGAGACTTCCCCAGGACTGTGAGAAATAGATACTTGCTGTTGAAGCTACTGAGTGTATGGTAGTCGTTCTAGCAGCCCAAACTAAGACCGTCACCATGGGTGCATGTTGAAATCACAGTAAGATACACTCACCAGAACAGCTAAAGTTTAAAAGTCTGACAATTCCACTTGTTGGCATGGACTTAGAGCAAACAGTAATGCCATGTATTGTTGGTAGGAAAGTAGAATGTTTCAATCACTTCTGAAATTATTTGGCAGTTTTTTATAAGTGCAATACACAATTCCTATATGATCCAAAAAATTATATTTCTAGATATTTACTCAAGAGAAATTGAAAGCCTACATCTATACAGACTTGCATGTGTATTTATAGCAGCACCGTTGATAATTGCCAAAAGCTGAAAATAATTTAAATGCTCATTGAGTAGTGAATGTTCCAAATGTGATATATTCATACAATGGAATGCTACTCAGCAATAAAAGGAACAACAAATCGCACATCTTAAAATGGTTGAATTTTTTTCTTCTATTGTAATTTAATGTACATATCATAAAATTCACCATTTTAACATGTATAATTCAGTGGTTTCATTATATTCACAATGTTGTGCAAAATCACAACCATATAACTCCTGAATATTTTCATTACCACAAAAAAAACCTCCCCATTCCTCCCAACCAACATATCCGACAGTAGCTAATCTACCTGTCTTTAAAAATTTACTTTCTCTGGACATTTCATACAAAAAGATGTATATAGTATATGACCTTTCATATCTGGCTTCTTTCACTTAGCAGAATGTTCTTGAGATTCATACATGCTTATAGTATGTATTTGTACTTCACTCCTTTATATGGCCAGATAATAAATATTATATGCATATTATATATCACAGTTTGTTTATCTATTCATCCTTTCATAGGCATTTGGTTTTCTACTTTCTAGTGATTTTAAATAACACTGCTGTGGACAGTACTGCATAAGTTCTGTACAGGCATATGTTTTCAAGTATATTGGGTTTATATGTAGGAATGGAAATGTAACTGCTAAAGTATTTTCCAAAGTGTCAGCACCAGTTTACATTCACTCTAGCAATTTATGAAAGTCTCATTTACTCTCTATCCTCACCAACATTTCTTGTTATCATTGCCATCCTCATCTGTGTGAAGTATCTTTATGATTTAGATTTGCATATGACTAATGTCTAATGATATTGAGATCTTCAAGTGCTTATTTGCCATTTGAATATCTTCTTTGGAGAAATACCCAAATCCTTTGTCTGTTTTTAATTCTTTTTTCTTTTTTTTTTATTCTAGTTCTTTCTTTATTCTGAATATTGGATCTTTATTGCATGGATTATTTACAAATATTTTTCTCCCATTCTGTGGGTTGAATTTTCACTTTTTGATAGTATTCTTAGAAGCAAACAATTATTTTATGCCATGATCCTGCCTTCTTTAAAGATAATGGAGCCATTTCCATTTATCTTTCTCCAAGAAATTATACATTTCCTTCACGGATGTCTCTGAAAGAAAAGGCAAAAGATTTTTTTCCCTAATGGTGGAATTTACAGCAATCAGACCTCACCAGAGAACAAACTTCATTGCTAATTTAGAGAATAAAGGCACTTATTCTATTTTTATACCTCAATGTCTAAAAATGACTTATTCTTTTCTACATGTCAAAAAGTTCACATTCCAAGGCTAAGGTATTCTTTAACCTTCTCATCAGTGTAGGTAGTGATTAAATAGATTAGCATAATACCATAAACTCTCCCTCTGTCTCCTCTGTATCTCTTTTATAATACACTTATTTTTACCTCTTGTAAAGATGAGGATATATTACTTGTTAACTTACCTAAAATGTCAATTTCACTGCTATTTCTTCACTAACATATGTGCAAATATTCTTGGTGGGGATTCAGTATACTATTTGCTTGTCTTGATGGCGGAATGGCAAAATCTTGATGCAACTAAATAAGATCAAACTGACAACAGCTTTTTAATTAGCCCTATACCGTCATTCTGAATATAACAACTGATTCAAACATTTACACCCATTTTGGAGAAGACTATGGATAACTGTTATACACATACACACCTTTATGAATAATATACATATATATACACATATATATGAAACACAAGAAAAAATATTTATAACTGTATGGATAGAGATTGGTGGTATATTGCAGGCAATTAGGTGTAATGTATCACCTTGTTTTGGATCAATTCAACTTCATGGACTAACTTATCCTGTCTTTATTCTTTAGGCCTAAATTTAATGATATTAAATTTGGGATGGGAATTAGATGGAAATCAGAAATGTGGTCTAAGGGTAAGTTAGCCATGAGTTGGCCTAAGTGAATCATTCTATTTAAAATTGATGTGAAAACCAGAATTTATTACCATATTGTATGACCTTGAGCTGAGAGATAAAGAAAAGGTGAAGCCAAGAAAAGGGAAGCTGTAATGAATAGTAGGCCATGCTCAAGAAGAAGAAGGAATAGAGAAAACTTGTGACCTCTCATGTCACACCTATTAATATCTAATAGAATACAATCAGGGATATATTTGTGTCATTAAAGGATGTGGCTTAGAACCAGTTAGGAATGCATTACAATCCTAATTATAAGACAAAGAGGCAGTATGGTATTAGAAATGTTATTTCAGGGTGTTTTTTTTTTTTTGATCTTCCATTACTATAATTTTTAAAATGCTATCTCCAAAAACTTTAGGAGGAATAGGTGAGATTTTAATGTGAAGTGAGAGGCACATAAATACTATTTAACCAGTAAGGTGCATGCCATTTTGCTTTTATTTAATAATACAACTTTATAATTGTGTCATCTTAAACATTTTGGATACCTTGTACAATTATTAGCATGGAAAGTATGCTTCTAATAATAAAAGCTTGGTTTATGGAAATGAAAGCAGAGCCGATAATAACTACTATGACTATTGAAAGGTAATGGAGAATTAATGATTTTTCCCCCTCCATGAGTTCACTATGACATCAAATAGAATCAATTAATTGTGGAGAACAACTATAGAGACCATAGATAGTTAATATATGATAAAGTAAGAATTTGTAGGCTACCCTCTAGAAAAAATGGATTCATTTCTGAAACAAAAATACTAGAATTGGAGGGAGAATAAATATTACAATAATCAAAAAAGAAATTTTCACCTCCCCTCACCATGTACCATGAACGATGTAGACTATGTATTTGTCTACCAGGAAAATCTAAGAGATTCAACAAACTATGAGAAAATATGTTTCGTAAGCTTATTGAATACAAAAAAATAATAGCTTTCTCCCAGGAATAATAACACCAATAATAACACAATGAAATAAAATAGCATTCCTCAGAGCAAACGGAGCAAAAGCTCTCTAAGAATTCATTGAGAATGCCAAAATTATTCATAGAAAAAATAAAGTTTATGCTGATTTTAAAAGGTTAAAGGAAGTGGTTCACAATGAACATGGTGGAGATACTCCAACTGGGTTTTTAGAGGTACCCAACAAAATCATTCTAAAATTTTGGGCTTGATGAAGGTACATTATCAACAAGAGCATGTCATTAAAAGAAGAACAAAGAGAGGAGGATTTATCTTACCCTATCTTATGACATAGTACAAAGTCATTGCCATAAAAATTAGCATCAGCATAGTTACAGATTAAGAATCCAATATTATGGAATATATGGCTCAAAAATAAAGCTCCATAAACACAGAAAGTGGAATTTTGGGACATGACAGAACAATGGAGAAAAGGCAGCTTATTTATTTGATGATGTCTGGAAAATCTTTTTCCATGGAGAATAAAGGTTAATCCCTATTTTACCACATAAAAGGGTAAGTATGGCATGTACTAAAGTGAGACAATAAAGCTAATGGAAGAAAATGGTGAAGAATATCTTAATGAGCTAGGGTTCTGAGTCACAATACTCAGAAAGCACAAACTTGATTTTAAGATAATGCATTTTACAACATCCAAGTTAAAAATGTGCTGCTTCATTATAAAAGTGAAATATTTTATATTTATACTATAAATATATAAAATATTTTGTATATATTATATAAAATAAATGTAAAATATTTCCATGTCTAAAACTGGTCAATATGTAGATTACCTAGGGAACTCTGGCAAGTCAAAAATCCACTAACTAGAATACCAATAATGTATGGGAAGGGGTTTGAACAGGGATGTGAATCTGCAGAATGGGTGCTCAAAAGCTAGTAACTGAAAGGACATATGCTCAAACTTACTAATAATCAGAGAAATGCAAATTAAGCAGTCACTTAAATCCGTCAGTCACAAAAATTGGAAGAAGAGTTCTCAATTTATTTTCAAGGATATACAGAGAAGCTCTCCTTGTAAATGTAAATAATATCCACATGCTTCTAACTATAAGGCAGTATTTACTGAAATGAAGACTATCTATTCCTTATGGCATAGCAGCTCCTTTCTTGGGAATATGGATATACATATAATTCTAATATTCTGTATAACTCATAATTTATTCTATATTTAGAATATCCCACAATTTTTAAAAAGATAAATTATATTCATCTCTATATTTTTTATGAGTGCTAGGAGTTAAGAATTAGAGATGTCTACCACTAAGTTAAACACTAGTAAAATGTGGAATAATACGTGGCAGTTAAAAGCAGAACAAGTTATAGCAATATGGAAAGAGCTTAGAAATAGAGTGTGAAATTATAAGAAACCATTATAAGAAAGAGAAGGAGAAATATAAGAAATGAATGAGAAAAAGAGTGCTGTATATGAAACAATACGTTGAGAACACTAACACCACATGCTATACAAAGAGGTATACGTTTTCAAAGAAGTAACGTAACCTCATTAGACAAGCCTTCATCAAGGAAGAGAAAATGGGATGAAACTGGAAAATTACAAAAGAAAACCGAGGTAAGGCACCAGGAGGCGGCAAGCATATGCTGTGAACTGAGAATACAGTTATCTGTGTATATATGGTTATAAAATTTGGAAAAAAATCACAATCCATATAAATATTGCTTATAGTTCTGAGTTTCACAAAAGATTGTCATAAATGCTAACTTTCCTAAAAAAACATCTTATTATGTTATTAATTATCTTATTAAATAGGTTATTCTGAGCATTCACAGAAATGATTTTAAGTCCCAGAATTCTTTAGGCAAAAGGTTCTACAATTACAGCACAGTGATTTATCTGCATTCTCTCTTCACATCACCATTTGTGTGTTTTAAATAATATACAGAAAGATACTTGGTAGGTATAGACATAGTTTGTTTATTTGTTTGATTTTAAATGTTTATTTTTGAGAGAGAGAATGAGCAGGGAGGAGCAGAGAGAGAGAGGGAGGCAGAAGGTCCAAAGCGGGGTCTGTCCTGACAGCAACAAGCCCATTGTGGGGCTGGAACTCACAAATGGTGAGATCATGACCTGAGCTAAATAGACACGTAAGCAATTGAGCTACTCAGGAGCCCCTGTGAGGACATAGTTTACATGCAGTGTTTTTCATTCTTACTATTCTACTTATATGATAAGTGCTATCTACTGGTTAAGGAGAGATTTTTTTTTTAAGAAAGGCATAAACAGACTTTCAAAGTTAAAAAGGTTTATTTTTTTTCTGTTTTTGTTTTTTTTGGTTAGTCTCTGGAGAGGAGAAAGCTACATCTCTCTTTTATTTGGGATATAGGAAGCAATTGGCTTTAATAGCTCAAGCTGCACATTAAGAGGCAGAAGACAATTAAGTGTTAGGTGTTATATTTATGTAAAGCAATTTCTAAGGTGGTTCTTAAACTATTTTGTGTGCGCTACTGCATAATTCAAATTTGCCTTTATTCAATTTCCTTCACTTTTAGCGGGTGAATATAACATTAATGAAAGAGAGAAAATGAGACTAGAACTTACAAACCTCTAAATAAAACCTTTATATTTGTTTTGTTAGAAGCTGATATACAACTTATCATAGAAACCTTAACCAGAAACTTCCACACTTCCTCGGATGGGTAAAGTTCAGTGACTGATCTTTACTCTTTTTTTTCTTATTAAGATAAGCTACATTCTGAATCTATTTCAGAAAATGCAGAATATAAAAAAATAATAATAAGAAGAAAACAATAAAATGGCCCATAGTCCCAAGTATGGAGATGTAGAAACTTGTGCTATGAGCGTTCTGAGTGACATTTTGTAATCTGCTTTTCTGACATTATTTTTAAACATTTTCTTACATCTCAGTTGCATGCTAAAAATGATGTCCTTTCAGATGGAAATGCCTTAGTTATTCAACAAGGTCCTATAGACTGATAAAACTTTATTGAGGATTTCACTGTTGTCAAATACATGGTGATAGGCATTTAATCACATAATACAGTCAGGAAGTTAGCCCTCCCTTGCCTTTTATTTTAGGTATGCATATTGTCAAGAGTATATCATGGAATTTTGATTTTCCCCCCCAAAGAGTCGCATTTTTATTATAGCTTTTAGAATTAGGGTTATCAGGGAATGGATATACTTGGCCATTAAGCTTGCTTTATGCTTTCTCTTATTTCCTATTTTACTCCTTTTAATGTATTGATTTGAAAGGTAAATATCTATGTTTTTTCTACTAGTGGTTGCCTTCAAATGTTCAGAAAAACACATCTTTGTTTTTCTAATTATAAACAATAGTATATATTCTCTTGTTTAAGATTTTACATGTTTAATGTCCTCCAACTCTGTCAATTCATAGTTTGTAGTGATTTAATTTATACTTTGACCCAGACTGGCATTATAATATTTTATTACTTTTATAAGGCATATTTTATTATATATTCTAAGGTAAATTTTTCTTTCTAATTTGTATTAAATTATAACCAAACTAGCAATACTTTAAAAATACCACTCTAATATTTCCAGGGATTCTTTGTTGACCATCATCCTGGTTTTATATATGTACCTTCCTGTTTTTGTAGTCCTTGTTTTCATTAATTCTTCAATCTCTAAGCATATATTAAAAAAATTAATGTTTATTTTTGAGACAGAGAAAAAGCATGAGCAGGGTTGGGACAGAGAGAGAGAAGGAGACACAGAATCTGAAGCAGGCTCCAGGCTTTGAGCTGTCAGCACAAGCGTCCCAACATCTTGAAATATTTAAAGTAATATTTTAAAATGTTGATGTATCTTTAGGGGTGCCTGGTGCCTTAGTCGGTTAGGCATCTGACTTCTGCTCAGGTCATGATCTCATGGTCTGTGAGTTCGAGCTCCGTGTCAGGCCCTGTGCTGACAACTCGAAACTGAGAGCCTGCTTCAGATTCTGTGTCTCCCTCTCTTTGCCCCACTCTTTCTCTGTCTCTCTCAAAAAATAAGTAAACTTAAAAAAATTAAAAAAAAATTTTTGACATATCTTTAAATTTCTCTTCTCCTTGGTCTTATATGTTCATGTACTATAATTTAATTGTTTTTTTCATCTCAATACATATTAGTCGCTTTATCAGTTTCTCCTGATACTTGAACCCATTCAATTTGTAGATTCAGTTGTTTCTTCAACTCTGGAAAGTGGTGTGTATGTGTATCTTGTGTGGGTTTTCTCCTATATTTTCTTTAATTATATTTTCCTTTGTTTTTGGTTTTCAAACTCTAGAATCCCAATTAAAAGTATTGGAAATCCTGAGTCTATTATGTCTGCTCATCTTCTTTTTTCATATGTTCACACATCTCCTCAGTTCTGGGTGAATTCCTTGAATACGTGATTCAGTTCACTCTTTCAGTGCTGCAGTTTTCCATTCTCTCTAACATAGTTTAAGTCATAACTGTGATTTTCATCTTTAATACTCTTTCCTGATTTTAGATCAGTCCTTCGCTGTGACTGTGCAGAAGTTCTGAAGCCCCAAAGCGGTAGTTTCTGGAACATTTTGTAGTACGTCTGTTTCAGAGAGTGACATTTCTCTTGATTCTTCTGATTGTGCAGTGTCTTCTTCCACCTGGTATCTTTTCACAGGTCTGATGATCTGCACTGCTTGCTCGTTTCTTCATGTTGCAATCACCCATGCCAGAAAGGCATCAGGACTCTTTCTGCAGGCTTGTAGCCCTAGACAAAATGAATTTTGACAGTGTAGACTTTTTGCTATTCATCTGATGTGAAGGCTACCCTACTGAACTGCTGTCCTGTCACTCTAAGAAGGAGTTTTGATATGTGACTTTCTGTTCATTTTATGCAACCTCCATAAATAGAAAGCCTTAACTTCATACTGGCATTCATTCATGGTTTGCTGTCTCCGTTTCAAGTTGAGAAGTAGCTATGAGGCTTTATCAAGACTCTGCTAACTTTCTAAGATCTTTAATGAAACAAGTTAGCTCTTTTATCCTGACTTCAATTCAGCCTGTACCTAATCTGGCAGAAATGCCTTCAGGGGTATGAAATGTGAGTGGTAGATATCCTTCTAACTTTTCAGCACTGATACAGGCCCTCTCCCATTTGTGTAATTCACTGCTCACACCTATACAGGATTTGAAAGACATGGATGGTGGGTGAGGAAAGGTCACTTGCTTTTGGTCACGTGACCCCATTTATGCCTAAATCTGCAATTGATTTGTAATCTGACAAATGAGTGCAAAACTCCTTGTTTCAGATATCCAGCATGATGAGGAATAGGATTAAGCAGTCACAAAATTTCTTATCTGCTAATGTATGTGGGTGGACATAGTAAATTGAGAGTGTGCTTTCTGGTGGTGATGATGATATTGGTATTTTATTAGCAGTGATTCGTCCTGGTTGGTCTTTAGCGACTGCCAGGAATTTTAGTCTACTTAGAAAGAGACTCTGTATTGACATCAAGATAAAGGCTTTGCAAATCAAGTCAAACTGTGCAATATCCCGAGAACCGAGACGTGCATTTCAACCCTCTCGTTTCTCCTGGGGTTGGTTTGGTGGCCTCTGCACCACAGCCCTTAGAAGACAGGCCCCAATATTATCACCTACTAATGATCAGTCCTTGCATTGGGAGCTGAAGAAAGTACCCCAGATTCAGGCCTGCTTTTCCTAATTAAAAGTGGTTAATAACTCTTTTATTGAAACTAGATTAAATTCTTATTTGGGAAACTTAATTTAAAGTATGACCTGTCAGCTTCGTGCCACTTCTATCCAGTCTCATCTCCACACAAATTGAAGGAGAGTGAATTGTGTTTTAATATTCTCTGAAAGGACAGAGTGAGGAGAAGAATTAGAAAGCATAGAATAAAGCAGAGTGCTTGCTTTCCTTTGATTGGCAAAGAAAATGTGTATAATGAAGCCAAACAATACAGTTTTCTGAATTTGTGTAGATATTTTATTCTAAATATGCTGATGCGACAGTTCTAGGGAGATGATTGTTCTATCGGAAAACTGCTGAACGCGCACCTCCTCTTGCACACCTGATCTTTCACAGCACCCATCTGGTTTGAATCCTTCCCTCCAGACTTATTAAAGGCTATCTGATGCACACAGTCTCTGGCCCTGACTTAGATTTCTGAACTTCCAGAATAGCACTTGCCTCTGTTTATAAGGGAATCATTCAGATTGGAGCAGGTATGGCCAGATTCACACACTACTTTGTGAGAGCGGCACGTGAGGAATATTTGTGGGTGAGGAGAGAGAGCACAGTCCCAGGGGTCAAAAGCCTTGACAGGGAGACCTCACAGTCCCGACTGTGACCTCAGAACCTTTGAGAACAAACCACAATAAATGACGCTCCCCACTTTATCTACACAAGTCTTGTGAAGTGGGTCAAGGCACCATGCATCTCTCTCTAGAAATGAGAAAAATAATGTAAAGAAGGAAAAAGTCTGCCCAAGTCCTTGCTTGGCTTCATGGATCAATGAGAGAAAAGAATAAATTCTAAAATTAATTTCTTTTCCTCCTCCTCCTTCTCCTCCTCCTTGTTCTTCTTCTTTTCTATTAACTAGATGCTGAACCATTTTAAAATAGAAAGTTAAACCTTTTCAAATCTTCCACAGAATTTTTAATGAACTGGAAATATATTCTTAAAACAGGAGTACAATTTTTCCACTAAAATATGCATAGATATTGACACTATAATTCTACCCATATATATATTTCCTATTTATAAAATTCTTTAAAACCATTTATTCATTTTTGAGAGAGGTAGAGAGACAGAGCATGAATGGGGGAGGGGCAGAGAGAGAGGGAGACACAGAACCGGAAGCAGGCTCCAGGTTCTGGGCTAGCTGTCAGCACAGAGCCTGTTGCAGGGCTTGAACCCCTGGACCGCAAGATATGACTTGAGCTGAAGGCAGACCCTTAACCGACTGCGCCACCCGGGCACCCCTACAATTACTCTATATTTCTATTATCAAATCATTAACTTCAAATACACTTCCCTGAAATTCCCAATTGCTTTCTGAGTTATAAGTGCTCCTGTATGTGTGTTTTACCACAAATCATCTACCACTACTGTTTTGTTTTGTAAGAAGCCACTTTCCTGGTTACAGCTTTTATTTACTTTCTGTTCACTTCTTATTTTTATATTAAATAAAAATTGAATATCTTTTTATATTTGTGGATTTTTAAAAATCCACTTTCTTTTTCAGGCACATATGCTCTAAAGATCTACACTGGCATTTAAGTTGTCATTCTAAGATTTTTATTTAATTTTTTTTCACTTTTTACTGTAGTTTGGGAGTTTTCTAATTTTCTAATGATGACACTGTTTCCTGCTTTATTCTCTTGTTATAACTTTGCTCTAACTAAAAGCAGAATTAGGATGGTAAAGAATGAGGTGAGTCTGGCTATGACACACACATGTGTTTTTCTAGTATATTCTTCTGTTATAGGTCTCTTTACTGTAAGCAAATGCTTTTCAGGAATTTGAGATATCTGTTGCTCATAATAACTTTTACTCATTCTTTGATAACCATTACTTGTTTATGTATTCTAGAATTCATTTCCTAATTTATAGTCATGAGTTAATTTTTGATGTCACAACTGCTCACAATTATGAAGCTTGATAATTTTAGTTTGTGTCAGTTTTATTTTCCTTCCTACTGGCCCACTTTCCTTGGGGCATTTTGCTCACTGAATGTTAGAAAAATGTGGGCTGTCCCCTTGAATAATTGTACGTGTTTCCTGTTGTTTGTGTAGGGCTTCATTCCAGATTTGGGTGACTGTCAGATTAGTCCCCCTTTGGAGGAAGACTGTTTGAGAAAGCAGTTTGGGTTCTTTATTCTCATTGGTGCTAAAACTCTTATGATGTCTCCCTTTCTCTCCCCCTCCCCATCTTTTTCATAGTGCTGTTTTGTTCAATGCCATCAATTTTTTTTAATACGGACTCTTGAATTCCTAGTGCACCTTCCTTTTTTTGTCTTTCTCTTTTCTTTTTGTTTTTCCACTGAAGCCTCGATCACAGAACTTCTAGTTTTGTAAGGAGCAACCAACATTTCCAAAAGTTATCAAGTGGTAGTGCCTGGTCATATCATGTTTTCCTCACATTTAGTGGTTCCCCCTTTGTTAACATGAAGAGCCATGTTGTCCCCTAGGTAATGACTTGTTTATGGGATTGTGCATAAAATTGTCAAAGTAGAAGAATATTTAGAATTTGTGTGTAAATATTTAATTGACATATGAAATGAATATCTCATCATTCGTAACACTTCTTATTATAACACCCCTACCAATAAAGTAGTTTCTGTTAAGTATCCATTTCTGAGAACTTTCATATGGATTATGAATGACCACCTTCCTTGGGAACTGTTATTACAGTCACATTGAAACTAACAGTGAGATATCAATAATAAGACCCAACTTTTAAAAAGAAATTAAATTTAAAATAACTATTTTCCTGTGCTTCTTCCATGTAATGTCCTCTTATTCAGCTGGTAGCCTCAAATAGAGTTATGATAGTGTTGCTTGAATTGTTTCCATAAAGAGTTTCATTTTCTTCCTGTGGCCTAGTCAGACCTTAGGTATCACCTGAACTGGCATAAGGACATGATAACTCACTCTCCACCCATTTTTCACTAAGGAGTTATAAACAACAGCAGCACTGACAAAGAACAGGAGGACAAACTGACAACTGATAAATCTTGAGCTCTATGATAATTGTATTTCTTTCCTAAGATGAGTCTATTCAACCTATCACATGCTCCATCAATAAGACCTCTACCTTGACCTGCCTTTTCAGTGTATAGTGATAGGTTTGCCCTGTTCATTCAAAAACTCTTTCACTGAAGTTCCATCATAACTGACAGCAAATGGTTCACGATTCCCTATTTGGGGTAGGGGTGAAGTCTGTGGTCCTGGAGCACAAGCAGAATGAGTGTCCCCTCCGTCCTAACACATGGCCTCATTACCATTCTACTGTGATAAACAGAGCTGTCATGTTGCTGAAGCAGTGGTGTCTCCAGAAATCCGGGTATGGCTCTTTGATTCACTTTTGACGGTATTTGAGATTCTTGAGTAACCGGAGTAGCTCCTTTCTTGCTGTGACCTCATTTTATTTTGTTCACTCAGGGCTGTCTTTTTCTTTATGTTGCTACTGTGAGTCAGACAACTTTTCCAGTTTTTTTTACAGGCTGATGCGAATGGCTTCAGTAAGAGTTTTGCCTATCTATAGAATTCTGCTTAATAAAAAAGCAAATCTGGTGCCAGTCTTGGGGACATAGTCTACCTCTGAGTTAGAATCCTGATTGGCACGGCTTCAGTTTGGGATTTATATGTGACTGTCTGAGGTGAACATTTTTAGCTAAGTAAGTAAGCCCTACATTGGGACAATTGTGGATCTAGACTGCTACTTTCTCAGGAAATCAGGTGGGAGCAAAGTGAACTGGATGTCTGTACTGCACATAAGAAAAATATGTAAGTTCATTAGCATTTGCAAATTCCAAGTAGAGAGATAAGTCACAGTTCAGTAGAGCCTTTAAATCAGAATCCTATTACCTGCAAGGAATTATTACATATGCACTTGCATTTTCAAAGGACAAGAACAGGAAAATAAACCACCAGTGAACTAGACGGGATATTTTCTCCTAGTGGTTACAGACTTAGTCCAAGATGGCGTACCTGCCATTCCAGCACATTTTTGGCCCTTACGTGAAGCTTCTCTGCTGCTCACATCCTGTTGGAGAAGCAAATCACATGACCAAAACCAAAGTGAAAGGCTTTCATTATAATAATTTCTCATATATTAACTATTCTGGGATTCTGGTCCTTTCTGTTTTCTCTAGTTTTCTGATGCAATACTATTGAATGAGTACAGAATGTCTAGATTTAGAGTCATTTCAAAAAATTAAATCATATGTTAATTTTGTGTTTGGTTTTGGCTGTTTTTACTTGCCTTCAAATTCCATCTAACACTGTGTAAGCATTGTTCAGAACCTTAGGGTGGTAATCGATTCCTATCCTCCGTGAGCTTATAGTCTAGTGGGGAGTTAGAAAAGTAAGCAAACACTGTCAATTAATGTTTTAAGTTTTATGACATAAAGCTGTCCAGAAATTGAGGGGAAAGAGCCCCTGCTTACCTCATAGAAGAGACCATGCTTACTCTGCATCTCACAGAGATGGGAAAAACTTCTGCTTGGGAACAAAGCTCTCTGTAGTGGTACATCTCTTGATAGGAGAGTGGCATAAATGGGTGCATAGAGGGGTGAAAAACCATGAGAACATGTTCAAGACCTCGTGAACATATTTTAATGAAGTATCAGGAGGCTGGGGAGATAGAGATGAAGAAGCTCTCAGCATGCCATGCTATGGCATATTTATTTTATTCCAAAGAGAGTGTAAGTCATTAAAGCAAGAAGCATATAATCAGATTTACATCAGAAAAAGATTGTTCTGGAGAAATGTAGAGATTAAAGCTAGAGTGGAAAGAGAAATACCATCTAGAAGGATGGCTCAGTACTCCAAAGAGGGGCAGAGGGTGGAAGGGAGAAAAAGAAAAAGAGAAAGGCATGGATACAACTATATTTCTGAAGGAAAATACTGTGCCTATATTGCTGAATGCCAAATAATAAATGTAGTGCCTGGCACAAATTGCTCAATAAGGGTTTGTTGACTGTATCTTGTATAGTTTGAGGTAGCAATATAATTGTACTTTTTCCCATGTGAACATAATTTGCCGTGGTATTATTTATGGAACTGTCCCGAGTGATCTGCAAAGTCACTTGTGTCATATATTATTTTCCTTCATATATAGGTCTCCTTTTCATTCCTTTTCACTGGTCTCATTCTGTTCTCCATGTCTCTTATCTTTTTGGGGGGAGAAAATAAGTATTTTCCATTTGTGTTTCTGTGTGTCAAACTCTGCACTTCTGAAGATCTTTCTCATTTTTTTTTAACCTGTCTTCATTTCAGCTTCCTCCCCAGCCTTTTGGTCACCATTTTCAATATTTTACTGAAATAATCTACTGCAGTTAACTAATTCTTTTATTACCCATATCCAGTCTGCTGTTTAATTTGTTTATTGAATAATTTCAGTTATTTTCTTTTTGTTTTTGAGAGAGAGAGAGAGCACAAGCGTGAGTGGTGGAGAGGCAGAGGGAGAGAAGAAGAGTACCAAGCAGTCCCCATGCCCAGCCCAGAGCTTGATGCAGGGCTCAAACTCAAAACTGTGAGATCATGACCTGAGCCAAAATCAGGAGTTGGATGCTTAACCCACTGAACCACCCAGGTGCCCCTCAATGATTTCATTTTAAAAATTCTGTTATATTCTTTTCCAATTCTGCCCATTCACTTCTGAAATTGTTTTGATGTTTGAGGATCATTTTGTAAATTCACATTTCTATGCTTTTAGGTATCATCTTAATATTCTTTCAAAAAATGTTCATATCTGAAGTTCTGGAGAATCTTAATCAGTTTTCTTCTCTTGATGCTCATTCATAGTGATTTGTATCCATGTGTATTTGTTGATTCTTTCACTTGAGCTCATAGCTAGTGAAAGCTCATAGCCTTTCCCATTGCAAATCTGAAGACACAGATATTTCTTCTGTTGCAGGTGAAGAATGCATTGCACATGAGAGATCACTTTTAGTTCCCTTCCAAACTTAAAACGTGCTGCTGTACTAAAATTTATCATTGAGTTGTGGTAGTGATCATAATAGACATTTGTCCTCAGAATAATCCAAGGTCTAGTTTCAGTTCACTTTTTTGTTTGTTTGTTTCCATTTTTAACACTTCTCTGAAACTGCTTTCAATACAGATGACCTCCTATCACGGTATTTGTCTTTTTTTGACTTAACCTCTTAGACTTTGTTAGTTCAGCAACCCCTCCTCCACTTCTCTTTCAAAATACTTTCTATTCATGGCTTCTATGACATTGCCCCTTTTCATTTTCCTCCTGCCTTTCTAGCCACTTCCCAGTCTCATTTGGATCTTTTCCCTTTGATTCCTGACCCTTAAATACCGCTGTATTTAAGATCCTCTCCTTTATTCTTCCTAGACACAATATCGAGGTGAAACTCCTTTAAAAATATGAAACTGATGCTGGTAATTGTTATATTTATTTATGGCTTAGATCTCTTATTGAGGTCTGTATCAGTTAACTCTTGTTTCATGACAAATTACCCCAAAATTTGGCAGCTTAAGACAGCATGAACAACTTAACTGGATGCTAAGGCTCAAAGTGTTTTAAAATGTTACAGGAAATGGGGCACTTGGGTGGCTCATTCCATTGAGTGTTCGACTTTGGCTTAGGTCATGACCTTGTAGTTCGTGAGTTCAAGCCCTGCATGGGGCTTGTGCTGTCAGCACAGAGCCTGCTTCAGATCTTCTGTCCCCTCTCTCTTCCTTTCACTTCCCTGCTTGCTCTCTCTCAAAAACAAACATTTAAAAAACATACTACAGGAAATTTGTTGACATGCCTTCAGTTATCGGAAGACTTGACTGGGGCTAGACGATCTTCTTCCAAGATGGCTCACATAACTGTTGTCAGAAGGCGTCAGTTCCTGTCATGTGGAGCTGTCTTCTGTGCTGCCTGAGTTTTCGTAAAACATGGCTGCTGTTTTCTTTTGGAGTAAGTAATAAGACAGAGCAAGGAGAGAGGCTATGGTGCTTTTTATGATCTAATTTCTGAAGTGACATATAATCTGCCATATTCTGTTGGTCACACAGACTCACGCTGATAAAGCGTGAGGAACGATTGCAAAAGGGTATGGTGGCAGGAGTCATTGTGGGACATCCTGGAGGCTGGCTCCCATAAGGTTCAAATTTCATGCGTGTGTTTATTTAATTATAGTAGGTACTTCACACTCAGTAGTATAAACAAACCTGTTATACTCTCACTCAAACTCTTTATATCAAAAGTACCATCATTTACTCCTCCGATAGTCTCAATCTGAGTGAATGACAACACCATACACACTGTTTCTAAAGCAAGAAATTTGGAATTACCTTTAATTTGTTCTTCCTTCCATTCTACTGATAGATCATCTAAATAATTTTTAAATCTACTTAAATCTTTTTATCCCATTTTAATTTCCCTAGTTCAGGTCACCATCGCCTGTCACCTATAACCTCTCATTCTCTCTCATCCTATTCCCATCTTCTAATCCTGCCGAGTGGTCATTATAAAAAAGAAATAAAAAGCATGTCATTTCATTGCCTGGAGCGTGGATCAAATTTATAAATCTTCTACAAATGAAAAATACATTATTTTGGGTAATGGAAGGGGAATAAAAATGGCAAAGGTTGGCAGTAAAATAAGCTTCCAGATGAATCTAAAAGCCCTCCATAATATTGACTGAAAATGAAGATTTGAGTTAGTTTTGTCTTCAGTTGTCTGACCCCCTAATAACCTCACAGTACACCATTCAGCTGCTAAGAATGGGGCATAAAGTAAAGCATAACAAATATCCGGGGAGAGAAATCCATTCTTTCTACAGTATAAATCATTCAAGAGGGCAATAGTTGCCAGCAAAATTACATGATGTTCTCTATGAGACTAGATGAAAATGCAATAAAAATAAAATTATTATATATTTATGGCATCTTCATAAGGAACATCATCATCAGTTCAAAGCAATGCCTGTGTCCCTAGCCTTTTCTACCTACTCTTCCTTACCTGCATTTTTTTCAATATGCACAAGTACTGCACATATGTAAAAAGAAGAAATAGAAATATCCATCACAAATGTCTTCAGTGCCTGTGCAGCAGGTCATAGCACTATGTTATTTACACAAGCTCGATATTTAAAATTAATGACATTACAGATGTGATAGAATGAACCGGGAGAATTCCTGTCATCATGTAGCCTTATTATTAGACATAAATTAATGTCTTCTATAAGAGTCAGAGAATTAACTGAAATTAGACCTGAAGAGACCTTAAGAACACCTTAAGTCACTACCACTACCTCATTTCATAGGTTATGAAACTAGAACCCAAGGGAAAATTATGAAATAATTTTTAAACAAGAATTAATTACAAACATGAAGGCAATGGGCTAATTTCAGAAATGTACTTCATAGCAGAAAATCAGTGGCCTAAAAGAAGTCTATTCTAAGAAATGAGAGAAATTAAAAGTATATAATCATATCATATTTTATATAGATGATAAATAGTTACAAATAGCACTCTAATCTAAATAGTAATAGAAATAGGAAGCCCTGGGGTGTGTGTGAGGGTGGAAAATAATAAAGTGATTCATAATCATGATCATTGAAAATATTTCTAATGTGGTAACAAATTAATAAAAAGTAAATATGAATTGTTTCAGCAGCTAATAAAATAAATTCAGCCATTCATTTTAGGAAATAAATACTACTAACTGTGATCAGCTAAGCTGAAAAATTCATAATTGAAAATGTTAATCTAGATAAAGAAACAGCTGAGTGGTAGGGCACTGCAAAGAAGAGTCAATCAGGAAACTGTAAATTTACCAGGGAAAATAGTTGTATTGTGGAATTTATAATAATTTTTTATTTCTCAAATAATAATCTCAGATTCTCTCCTTGGGGATATATGGGATATGATATGAAAGACAATATCCAGTGTCTTTTACCTTGTTGAATAAAGCACCTGGGTGGCTCAGTCAGTTAAGCATCTGACTCTTGATTTTGGGTCAGGTCATGATCTCACCGTTTGTGAGCTTGAGCCCGGTGCTGGGCTCTGCACTGACAGCGTGAAGCCTGCTTGCAATTCTCTGTCTGCCTGCCTCCCTCTCTCTCTGTCTCTCTCTCTTTCAAAATAAGTAAGTAAATAAACTTTAAAAATTAAATTAAAAAAATAAATACCTGTTAAATAAAAATGGCATGCCATTATTGTTAATAATAGCAATTTTCATACTGTGTATAAGATACTTAAAAATTAAATATCATAAAGAGTAGTATCATTCAACTAATACTTCTTTCCTTAATGAGAAATTCTCCTCACTCTTGACTTCCAAAACCAGACTTGTCCTCATCATCTCCAAACTAGCTCCTCTAAATTTTCATAATGCTGGTGAAAAGTTAGCATTTTCTCAGGATATTTAAGCTAATCACCTATGGCCAACTTTTCATTTTCCTTTAACTATATTATATACGTCTTGGGAATTTTATTTCCCTGTTTGTCTCTTATGTATCCTTCCTTTCATTCTTATACCATCTCAGATCCTAATGACCTCTTATATCTTGCATCAATGCCTTATTTTTTTCTACTCTCTCTCAGATTAGTAAATCTAGAGAGTCATATTAATAGATCTATAAAGTTCTAGTGGCTATATAGTCTCAAGCAAAATGAAAAAGTCAACACATGTTTATTAAATATCCACTAAATACCATGTCTTGTGCTGGACTTAGATGAGGAAGGACCATAAGAGTTGCTTTGCCTTTACTCTAATGCATCACCGTTAATTTAACAGAACCGCCCTATTTTTACTGCGTTTTAGTATCTTTCACACTTTTGCTAACTTTGTCACTTGCTTAATGCTCTAATGCTGTCTCACATCTCAAATCCCATTGCCATTAGATATTATCTAAGTGATCTGGTCAGTACTTTCTCCATTCGCCGAGTGCTTTGCATCAGCCTCCCTCTTAGGTCCCTGCCCAGCATATAGAAGAGCTGCCCTCTAGCAGATGACCACTGGTTTGTACCCCATTAAAGGAGGGGGTTGCAAGGCTCACTGAATGGTATTCTCTACTTAATAAATTGTCTCCAGTTCCTCCCTTAGCAGGTCTTTTTTTTTTTAATGTACAAATGGTATAATTAATAGAGACACTGTTTCTCATCAAAGGAAAATGATAGCGTCGTGAACAAAATACAGAGAATGAGTAGGGGGCAACATGCTGATTTTGAGGGGCGTTAGGGCTAGTGGAGAGGAATAATCCATAGATTAGCTAGAAATGTGATTTGGGGGCTTAGAAACAGGGTTTGGACATTGAAACTGGACAGACGTATTCCAGAGTCTTCAAAGTGTCAGGGACGGTTGGCATTATATGCAAAGCGGCCAGTCCCTGCAACCATGAAGAATGTCTTGAATATTGGGTCAAGGATATAACCCTGGGGAATATCAGAAAAATAAGAGCCCAGTGAGGACACCAAAAAAATCAGAGAAACAGAAAAAGCAAGAACTATTTTTACCATGTACATCCTCAGTGTGACCACATCTGTAGATTTCAGCCTGTTTTTCTATCTTCTTTTTCCTCATTATATTTCTTTCCTATGTGTATTCCAATGCTCTTCCAACTATTACCTTCTCATCTCCACGCTTCGTGCAACCCATGCTTTCCCTGTGTTTGTCAGTCCCCTCATCCAGCTTTGACCTATTGAAGTCAAGCTTGCAAGACACATCCCAGATCTCTGAACTTACTTTGTGTGCTTTTTTTTTTTTTTTTACTTTTCCATAGGATTTATATACTTTTCTTATCTCAATACTAGGTTTTTCATATTTTTTTTTAGAATCCAGACCATGTTTGTTGTTGTTGTTGTTGTTGTTGTATCTTTTCTGTTGCTGGTACTGAGTAGACATTCAAAAATACTTTTGGAGGGCGCCTGGTTTAGGGTCCGACTGAGCTTCAGGTCATGATCTCGCCATTTGGGGATTGGTGCCCCGTGTCTGGCTCTGCTGACAGCCCAGCTTCAGATCCTGGGTTTCCCTCTCTCTCTGCCCCTTCCCCACTCACACTGTTTTCCTCCCTCTCAAAAATAAACAAACATTAACAAATTTTGTTTAAAACATCCGACTTTTTGGATAGGGCATGTGGATGACTCAGTTGGTTAAGTTTCTGATTCTTGATTTCATATTAGGTTATGTTCTCACGGTTCCTGAGAGTTTGTGAGATCATGACCCTCTTTCTGGCTCTGTGCTGACAGTGCAGAGTCTGCTTGGGGTTCTCTCTCTGTACCTTCCTCACTCATATTCTGTAGTGTGCTCTCTCTCTCGCTCGCTCTCTCTCTCAAATAAACATTAAACAAATAAAAATACTTCTTGGATTGACAATATTATCAAGTATTCTGCCTAAATCATTGATCATCTATCCCACTTTTACTCTTCATTGGCCTATCTCCTAATAAAAAAAAAATACTTGAAACATGAACATGCTATGCCTTTCCAACAAAAAGCCGGAGAAAGAAAAAAGCAAGTCCTCTTAGGCAGATGTCTGACAGTTATCTGAGAGGTGATATTTTGTTGTAGAAAGATTTGGCAATAAAAATAAACACTTTCCATGCTCCTTCTAAGTCTGGTATTACCGGTTATTGAAGCATGTTTGTTTGTTATCAGGATTCTTTTCTGGTTTTTCAGGTCTAAACACCTACTGCATGCTAAAATCTAATTAGAAAAATTAAAATTGATATTTTGGACTATCCCGTAGTTCAACAAAGTGCAGGGACAAGAGTTGAAATTATTACGGAAACTAAAAATAAGCTTGGGGCTGCCAGGTGGCTTAGCCAGTTAAGGGTCCAACTCTGATTTCAGCTCAAGATCATGATGTGTACCGTTTGTGAGTTCCAGCCCTGCATCAGGCTCCATGCTGGCAGTGTGAGTCCTGCTGGGAATTCTCTCTCTCTCTCTCTCTCTCTCTCTCTCTCTCTGGCCTTTCCCAGTGCACTCCTGCTTTCTCTCTGTAAGTAAATAAACTTTAAAAAATAAAATAAATAAACTTTAAACACTTTGAAAAGTTTTATTTAGAGAAGGGTCTATGATAGAAGCTTTAAAACATTTTTAGGACCATATTGCTTTCTTTTCTTTTTTACTTGCTAGGGCTGACATTCACTATTCACAACAGCAGCAGCTTCAAAAACAAGATGGTAATTAATTTTGGTGTGTATGTGTGTGTGTGTGTGTGTGTGAGAGAGAGAGAGAGAATATGCACAGAATAGCTAACCATATACACTTTCCTTAACAACAGGCTCTTAGCTGTTACTATTTTATTTTCTGATATCTGCCTGTGTTGCATCATTTACAATTTATTTATTGTTTGCCATAGCATTCATCTCATCCTACTAGATTCTTCAAGTTGTCTCTTTCTGTGGTTGCCACTCCAATCAGTTAAGGGTTTCTATTAAACTGTCTCCTAATTTTCTTCAACTGCCATTCCTCCATAAAGGGTGAAATGCAGGACAAGGGAGAAGCCCGTGTTTACCTATGTGTGCCCTTGTTTTCTTCCTTGCACTCGAAACAAGTTTCCTTATCTCAAGCTGAATTTCCCGAGCCTCACACGTTTAGTGGTGTTTCCTTTAATTCCAACCAAGCCAAAAAGCGAATTTCAATGTAGTCACAATCCTAAATACCTCCAGTGCTTATCAGGCCATTTTGTGATGTTATTTCAGCAATCTGTCCCTAATTGACTCTGGGTGATAACCAATGTTATCATTAGGCACTAAGCGCCTGCCTAAATAATCCTTTAAGAGCCGTAAACAATTTTCTGAATGTGGTTCCTGCCCAAATAACTGAAAGGTAGTTGGATATCTCCACTCCGCAGCTCAGATTCCAGATCATTCCGTTATGACACATATTCGCACATGTATCTCAGCACAATCTCAGTCTGCCAGCAACCACGGGATGCTGGTCGTCAGGCTCTTCATGGGCTGTTGAACGTTGTTACTGCAGTGTTTGAGGGTCTTAAAGTTTGCTGCTACGGGTCTGGATGTATTTTAATTATAGCCAGCATATATGAAGAAGGGCCATTTCATTTTTATGAGAAACAATATATTGTCTGTATAAAACTGACCTTGTGTTGGAAAAGAAAGAATGAAAGTAAGCATTGTGAATGCAAACAAACAATTTTTATGGGCAGAAAGAAACTATTTTTTATGCAGGAGACCAATCAGTGAAATGTTCTCGGAATATTCCTCATAATAAAGTATAACATTTATTTTTTTCAAAGTCCTAGTTTTAGCTGTGTCCTTATCTAATACAAATAGTCTGAGGTACCATATGTTTATCATTCTGCCCAGTCATAAGGAACATCAGAGACAGAGGTGACCCTGAGTCAGACAGAGATAGGGGCTTCCTTTTCACTTCCCTGGTAATAAAATCTCCAGGATAACATTCCTGATGCCAATAAGATAACCTTTCCTCCTTCCTAAGACCTTCTAGAGCATTAAAGACCGTGCCCCAGAGAATTGGGTTAAAAGGAGGAAGAAAATCTTCCTTTTGTTTTCTTCTCCTTTTCTATTTTTGAGATTACCTTGCTCATGTTTTGTTTCGCCTTTTCCATTTTCTGTGTCTGTCATATCTTTGATACGGCCCTAGAGTCGCCTGGGAATCAATACAATGAACTAAATGGCCTTAAAATTCCTGATGTCAAGTTGTGCCATTTTAAAACTTCAACTCATAAGAAAAAAAAAGACTGTTCTTAAAATGAGAAAATAGTTCTAATCTCATTCCTGTACAGGGTTGATGGTGCCAGTTTGTTTAACGAATTTAAGGCTGGGGAAAGAAAGCCCATTTTATAAATGCTCAGTCATTTGAGAACTCGAGGTACACACATTGGTTCTGGACAAGCGGGGGGGAAATGGCAGAATTGGCTCTGACTCGCTCACCGCACCCCTGTTTTCTCAGTGCTCCCAGGGAGAGCTGGTGTTCCATGTTCTAGTTAACACAGCTTTTAATGTTGATGCTTTTAATGTTTTCCAAATGAGTACAAGTCCTAGAAATAACATGAATGTAACTGCATATTAGATGACTGATTTGATAAAATGTTGGCAGAAGGTGTTATAAACCACATAGGGAAAGTCAGTGCCTTTCTGCCTACTTGTGTCATTTAAGACATTTGTATTTCTGATATGTTAAGATTATCAGAGAGGGAAAAAGTTTTATTTTCCATATCCTCCAAGTAAAGGTTTGCATTTTTGGAATCAGAAATTTAAAACAATTGCTGCCAGGAATCTCCGACCCTCTTTTTCACCAAGTAGGTTTGCCTTTTTTTGTTATTATGCACAGTAGCAATAACTTCTTTGGGGTAATAATGTTATGCTTGCTACTTGTAAAAATAAAAATTCAGAACTATATTGAGAAGTACAATTTATCTGGTTTTTTTGGACCCAAAAATAACCATTTTATAATTTGGTTGTGTCTTCTTTTTTTCTATTAAATTTTTTTTAATGTTTGTTTATTTTTGAGAGAGAGAGAGAGAGAGAGAGAGAGAGAGAGAGAGCGAGCATGAGCAGGGAAGAGGCAGAGAGAGAAGGAGACACAGAATCCAAAGCAGGCTCCAGGCTCTGAACTGTCAGCACAAAGCCAGATGCAGGGCTCAAGCCCATGAACTACGAGATCATGACTTGAGCCAAAGTCAAATGCTTAACCAACTGAGCCACCCAGGTGCCCCCTGGTTGCATATTCTTATCAGTGCCGTAGGTAGATAGATAGGAAAATACTTACATTTACATGCATTTATATTATTTTTGACAAAACCATGCTCACACTAAGCATACGTTTTTAGCTGATTTATATATATATATATATTTGTGTATATATACATATACATACATATACATATACTTACACACACACACACACATATATATTACATATATATATAGTTTTTCTAAATCACTGTTTGCAAATTCCCCATCAGAGAAGTGCAGTGCTGTTCTGGCCCCTGTCCTGTGTCTCTGGGACTCCATGCTGGGTCAAACTCTGTGAAAGTCTTTCCCTTATCAGCTGCTTTGATACTGTGATCAGACCTTAGTGCGAACAAGCCCTAGCTTAGAACAATCCTTCCCCACTCATCAAAAAGTCAATTGTGCCTTTAGAGCTATATCCCGAGATCTAGGGACTCACAGACTTGCCTCTGGTCATCCTGGATGGGACAGAAATGTTAGCTCTTAGTCTGACCATGGAAGGGAGCCTCCCAGCCCAGGGCTCTGAATCCAAGCTCTGTAGGTAGTGCTTGTGCAGGAAAACACAGCACAGAGTGCTTAAGGAACAGTTGTGCTAGTGAGTGGAGAGATGCCTTGTTCTCTGTGAATAGCTAAAGCCAGAAGAGCTTCCCAGTCATCTGGAATCCTTCCAATTAAAAAGTCTTGAGTGCCGGAGTAGCAAAGGGTTTGGCAATTACATTATTAACCTGGCATGACCTAACAGGAGTCCATGCCAGTGTCTCAGGAGTAGTTATCATTACTTTGAGCATATTCATTGATTTTTCTTTCTCCATTTAGAGGAATCTGGCAGAAAGAATGGTCACACTGTCAGGAACTGTTATGGAGCATAGAGGCCACATTGGCAGATGATTGAAATCCATCCATTCATTCACTCACTCAGCAAATATTCAGCCCATGTAGCATGTGGCAGGCTCTTGACTAGGCACAGGGAATCAAAGATGCATTGAATTGTCTGCTGAATCTCTTTGAACAGCGAGTGTGCTTTGTTACATATTGCAGTCCGTTGCTAGTGAAGCCATGAGTGTTAAATCTAAAGAAAAGTTTAGGACAGATCTAGAAATAGCATTGCTGCAGTCTGCAAAACCTACTGACATGAAATTCTCATTTAAGTACATGAATATTGGGAATCTGGGGCATACATAAATAAAGAATTCACCTGATACATTTCAAAAACTGCCTTCTGAACTATTTAATTAACAACCTATGAAAAATATACTCCTGAGACCTAAGTGGATAATAGATGTCACCTTTGTTCTATAAAAATGCTTTGCTACCCGTAAAACTTAATTTTAAAATGAACAGTCAGCATTTGCAACAAGCTGTCTCTCTAAAAGTTCCACCTCTCCCGGTTTGACACAAATAATGAAGAAGGGCAACATTTACCCTCCTTGCTACGGCAGGCAATTTTATTTATCATTGGATTGTAAGGTGGAGCGTTGTCTCCAGAGTATGAAGATTGACAGGGCAGATGGTCTTTATTGTTCCTAAAGGTCTCTTTAGTAAATGACACACTAATTCTTTAGTACTTTCATCTATCTACCCTCCCCATGCAATTAAAATTTGGTGACACATTTTTATGGTCACTAAACGGGCATAAATTAGCATTAATTAGGGGTATTGTAAGGTAATTCCCTAATCGAGAAGTTACACTCAGATGGGAGGGGCACAAGGACTACTAATAAAGTTCTCAAAATCACCTCTAACACTTTCACAGCAAAGAGGTTATGCTCCTGTCTTCGTAAGTTGAGGCTTTTCAAAAAAAAAAAAAAAGTTGAATTTTTATACTGATCATATGTTTGCAGACACTTACAGTCTGTCTCCCCGTCCCCACGCCATCCGAGGCTGAGACACATAGATCTTTGGTAAGGAACACAGGCTCTTTGGATTAATTAATTCATTAGTTAATCAATAGGAGACCTGCCTTTTAGAGGTGCCGATGTCTAAGGACTCTTAGGCCAAGCATAATGGCTTCAAGAAGCCATTAGGTGGAAACCACAGTGAGGCATTTAAAAAGGTTTTGAAATTAGATCAGAGGCTAGCTGTCATCCTTAGGAAATTTCCCTCCTCCCAATATCCGAGGTATCAATTTAAATTGCTGCTATCAGATGGGCAAGAATTATTTCTACCTTTTAGCATTCTTGTGGTCTTATAAAACACAAGTGGCTGACCTCCCAACTAGTTATTCAGTGCATGGATATTAACAAAAGGAAATTAATGGTAAATCAGCTGTTTATGTTCCCAAATATAAACTAAGTGGTGACGTAAGGAAGTCTTGTAGATAAAGACAAAGATAGGCTCAGGGACAAGGCCGAGCAAGGTACATTATCCTGGTGTGTCCCAGCACTCACCAGGTAGCATGTGACTCAGTTTCCAAATTAACAAAGCATAAGTAACACTGATTACCTATGGAAGGCAGTAATGTCGTTTTGTAACAAAGTAGTACATTTGCTTATGCCAAATGCTGTTCTTGACCCCCTCATTAGAGCAGACCGAGCAAGGAAGAGGATGGCAGGTGTGTGGTCTGATAAGCTTACCTTTACATTGTGCCCAGTACATGTGGAAAATCACAGCCCTCTTCTGACTCATCTTCTGCTCCGGCCTGCTTGCCTATGCTTCCCCTTTCAATGATAAGATTAGTGGTCCAAAAAACAAAATTCACAACCTCTCAAGGAATTAAAATCTTCACTCCTAGGATATTCTTCAGTTCTAATCTAAAGCCCTTATGCTTCCCATCTTCTTGTTCTGCACTCAGTGGAGATGTTCAGTAAATATTGTTAAATCCAACCTCCCTCCCCATAAAATGATTAGTGTCAGCAGCATTTTATAAACTGCTTTCTCAGACCCTTCCCTTTCAAAGCTGCACAAACTATATGGAGATACTCTCAGTTTTGGACTTGGAAGAAGTGATAAAGAGTCATCAGGGTGGCAGCCTGGGTCTCCTTTACAAACTATGTAGTCTCATTTTCTTCTCCATAATCATTTCTTTTTCCACGTGGGCAGGTAGGAGAGAAATGACATATTTCTTCTTGGCTCCTACCATCTTTTTTTAAAAAGTTTATATTTATTTTGCAGGAGAGAGAGAGAAAGTAGGGAGAGAGAGTGGGAGGGAGGAGAGAGAACAACTGGGGGGAGGGAAAAAGAGAGAGGGAGAGAGTCCCAAGCAGGGTCCACACTGTCAGCACAGGACTTGCAGCCCCAGAGACAGGGCTCAATCTCAGGAGAACTGAGAGATCATGACCTGAGCGGAGATCAAGAGTCAGATGCTTAATCGGCTGAGACCCCCAGGCGCCCCTTGGCTGCTATCATCTTGAGGGTGAATTAGAAACAAATTTCTCATTTAAACAGTGAACTGAGGGTATTTAATATGTGCCCATGCCTTAGAACCCCTACTCTTGTGTCAAGAAATATTTTATATTAGCTAGCTGTCTGTCTTATGTAAATTTTAAATGCTGATTTCAAGGTTTGTCCCTCAAACAGAAGTTCTTATGCATAAAAGGAGTCTCTGTGCTTTTAAATCTTTCATTCTGTCCACTTTTCAACTCATCTGTTTTAGTGGAGCTCTTGTAACTCTTTGATAGGATTTCTACCACTTGTAACCTTTATACCTTTTAGAATTTTGTGCATGATGCTTAGTCCTTGCCTTGTCAACAAGAAATAGCAGTACTGGTTTCTGCTACTGAATATTTCATATTAAAATTCACAATATTTAATGTTTCTTAGGGAAGAAATTGGCACAACATCTCTATGGTGCATCTGCTGGGTATGGCTGTCAGTTATTATAATAGGGTTTCTAACAAATGACACGTCAAAACCTTGACTTTCAAAGCCCTTATGCAGAGTGTCAATCATTTACTCTCTGCCTGTTCAAATGAACATTCTTCCAAGAGCACCTTTAAGGAGTGTGTGCCCTGACTTTTCATCAAAAATTCTTTCTGTCCTTATTTTATCTTGTGGAAAATCTCCCCTGTAATGGAAATGTGAAAGGACAAAAATGACCAATTTTGAGTAATAATGGAGCATTTTTAACAGTAATGTTCCATATTCTTTGTTCTATATTATGAACACGGCTGCTTGTTGTCTTGCCTTTCCCCTGACTGTCCCCTCCAACATGTACTTCTTTCTAAATATTCTATAAAATGTGGATAATTGTTTATAACGAGAGCCTGGATCAAATTGAGGAAGTTTCACCTTTAAATTTAAAAATGGAAGTGCACATATAATACAAACAGAGGTTAAAAGTGCATCTTACTTAGAAACTCTGAAAAACCGTTCAGTTTACCAGGATTCTGAAACAAATCAGATGATCAATAGCCATAACTATGTATACTCAATAGGACATGGCATGGTCGTGGTAGTTACTGGATCTGAATACAAATACGGACTTTGGGAAAGTAGGTATTCTTTTTAGAAAACATGTCCTGGAGATAGTTACTTAAAGTAGGAAGTGTAGTATATGTTTAAAAAACATAATTTTATTCTTTCCCTTAAGTGACTAGTATTAAGCAAATGTTTTTCATTTCAAATGATGAATAATTTATATACTAATTTTATGAATCCTAAACAAAGTAAATAGTTTTGAAACCAGTAACATACTGACCTCCTTTCTTCCTTTCACAAACAGATTTAATACCTACTGTGTGTTCCAAACCAGAAATACGTAGATTCTTGCTGTACATCTTTGCAGAGATACAGATTTAAACAAAAATAATGTTAAATACTGAGCACTGTTTTTAATAGGTTTTCACATAACTTTTTTCTTTCCTGGAGGTGAATTGAAAGTGATTTGGACAATTCAAACATAAAAAAAAAAAAAAAAGAAATGTTCTACCCAGTAACACAGAACTAACAATCTTTCCTTACAAATCAAATGCACCATCTCATCTTAGTGTCCTCAAGAAGAACATATGTGGGCTCCTGGGTTCTCTTTATTAAACATATAATCTATTTCATTGAGTTGGCTTACTAGGCAATAAACTTGTTTGCCTCACTGATTTTTATATTGCCTGGCTCTCAGTAAATACTAGATAACAAATAAGAAGAATAAACTGAAACAACTCATTGATGGCATTCAGGCCATGCTACCCCAAATATGGCATCTTGGCAGATTATCTAGCAGAGGGAATTTGAGAAAAAGGCAGACAGAAGCACCCTCACCCTTGCCCTTCTTCTGAAAGGAGGAACTAAATCTCTCATGTGAAAGATACCCGCCTGCTACCAGGAGGAAGGAAGAGGTCCCTATCACCAGGACAGGGACTTTAGAGCCCCAAAGGCTGTTTAAACAAATCTTGTTTAAACTTACTTTTATCTTCTAAGTTTTACCTCTTCTTCATTTACTAGCCCAAGTCAGATTTCCTTGTCATATCAAATTTTCACGAATTTTTTGTTTCTTTATCTAAAAGGTATAAAAGATCCCTGCTCTGGTCACGTCAGGTCTTATATTCTTGTGAAGGCTCCCATGTACATGTAAAAATTCAATAAAATCTGTATGCTTTTCTCCTATTAATCTGTCTTTTTCAGTTTCATTTTCAGATTCAGCCAGACCCCCTAACAGGATCAAGTAAAACTTTTTTTTCTCCTCTATTCTCTTCTATAATGACTAAATTTAACCTTTTAAAACGTTGATTTACACTTTGAGATTTTCTGGATCTACGATCCAGACCAGGAGTGCCAGATTCCCACAAGAAACTCTTTACTTAGAAAGGTACTAACAGAAAACCTAAAGAAGAATCCTTCAGACAAACCTTGTGGGCTCAAGAGATTTAAATACAAGCTGGAAAATACTTTTTTGCTTTCTTATCTAAACCAACCCTATAAACCTCATGAGGTTTGGCTTTCACTGATGTTTATTCCTTTTCCTTGGTGACAGGTAGTAAGTCCCTCCTCAGGAAGCACTAAGTATGCTTTCAGCATGTATTAAGGAATAATTATTCATTTACAGATATTTCTCAGAGTGAGTGAACGAAAAAGGGTATAGAAAGAATTGGGCATCTCTTGCCGGAATCCGACAACTTGAACTTTATGAAAGATTAAAAGTGTGTATATATATATATATATATATATATATATATATATATATATATATATACACATGTGTATGTGTGTTTGTGTGTGTGCACTTGTGTGCGCACGCATCATGAAATCCTTGGTTTATGGTGTGAAGAAAATATTTTCCATCCTCAAAAATCTGTCCAAGAAATGAATAAAAATTCCCTTAATTTATGAGAGAAGGTAACTTAATTATGTAAATCAACAAGAGATTGACCCTGCCGTGCATTTTTAATAATATACTAATTGCCTGATAAGGAAATAAATTAGACTTTAGTGGTAAATTTTTGTCTGAGCGTGCTGAGACTTCTAGAATCAACTCGGTCTCTCAATAATAGTCTTGGAGCTGATACTTGGTTTGTCAGATGAAAATACGGGTCTCTCTTCTGGCATGTGTTCTCTTGATTAAGTATTGACTTAAAATTTCCCTAAGTCCATCTCCGCTCTTTCCTAATGACTCCCAGTCGTCTCGTCTGCTTGTTTACAAGACTGTAGAACAGTGACAATTGGTTAGCTGTGAAAGCTGAGGGAGGATGACTTTTTCCCTTAAGCATTAGTAAGGAAGAAATTTTGCTCTTAAACAGTCAGATTGGCTCACAGGAAAAGAGGTCATTTGCCTGGCGGGTTTTTGTCATGGAAGAGGTACTTGAAACTTTGAATAACTTTTGCAGAGTACAAAGCTCTTTTCAGTCATATTTCCGTAAAATAAGGGTTTTTTTTCCTCCTCACTCTGCCTTTACCTCAAGAATCTTAGAGAACAGATCAAAATAATTTCAGATGGAAGAACACCTTGACTTCTTAAATAGTAAAAAGATTGTTTTTTCTCTTCATATAGAATCAAGACAATGAGTGGAGGGAAAGATTTAAACATAGATCTATAACAGACAAAATTTCCAGGAGACTTAATATGAAAATATACTGAAGAGGAAAGAAGAATTTTCTTTTACTAAATTACTCTTACTTTACTGTGCATATTTTCTTATAATATAGATCTTCCATCTTTGGAAAATAGCTAAGCACTGGAAGTAGCTAATTTTAAGTCATATTTGGTCATTATTCAACAAACATGTATTGGAGTCTACTTAGGTGAAAGGTACAATATTAAGGGGGATCAGGGTGAAGTTAAAGAGAGGAAAGAGGAACACCTGGGTGGTTCAATTGGTTAAGTGTTCGACTCTTGGTTTTGATTCAGGTCATGGTCTCACAGTTCTTAAATTCAAGCCCCTCATCAGGCTCTGTGCTGACATCATGGAGCCTCCTGATATGCTCTCTCTCCCCCTCTCTCTGTCCCTCTCCTGCTCATTTGTGCACTTGCTTGTGTTCTCTCTTTCAAAATAAATCTTAAAAAAATTTTTAAAAGAGGGAAAAGGAAGCAGATACGTTTGATGAACTCAGTGATTGTAGGCTAGCAGGAACGTAAATGCTTATACATACTC
Source organism: Suricata suricatta (assembly GCF_006229205.1). NCBI lineage: Eukaryota > Metazoa > Chordata > Mammalia > Carnivora > Herpestidae > Suricata > Suricata suricatta. The sequence continues at coordinate 48,983,697 of NC_043703.1, read as the reverse complement.
AGTTGAACCATTGAGAACATGTAAAGGACTCAGAAGCAGAAATATAGGTATTCTGCAAGTACACTATGGGGGCTTACCTAAGCCTGGGCAACTCAGCTTTTCTTAGCAAGTTAGATAAAATTTTAGACCTGAAAGATCTGCAAGATCTGTAGATATTTACTAACAGGAATAAAAGGGAAGACATCCCAGTTTGAAGGAACAGCATATGTTAAAGTTTTGAGGTTGAAGCAGCAAGACATGCTGCAGAAAGAGACAAGTCCTCTGTGACTGGAATACACAGCTCACAAATACATGGCAAGCGAGGAGGCTAAGAGAGACTGGAGGAGGAAGGTCACATCTGACCTTGCAGTGACAAAATGGATATTTCAAGATAGCTTGTAGGACAAAAAACATAGTATTTCAATTTCAGAAAATATCCTTAAGCCTTCATATGTGAAAATAATTCTGAATAATAAAAATCATTGTGTAAATTATTCTTACTCTCCAGAGCTATGTGTTTTTAAGAATATTTGTTCAAAAAAGCAAAAAAGAATATTTGTTCAAAACATAAAGGCCAGGGGCTCCTAAACTCTGACAACCCAGCCTTTCCACATTCCTTCCTTGATTTCAATTATGATGAGAAGACACTTTTTTTTTCAAATGGTATCTTACTCAGTTTATCTAACAGACATTTTGGGAGCTCTGCAGAGACTATTACTCTAGAAACTATGGATGTAGAAGACCCTAACCCTCTTGGACTCTCTTTGGGGCTGTTTCTTTCTCTGTAAGAAATGCAAAATAATACCTTTATTTTGGAGTTTCCATGAGGTTTGCCAGTAGTAATGACCAACACTGGCTGTATTGCAAATACTGTTCCAAATGCTATTTGTGTAAGACTGGCTTCTTTTACCCTTACTACAACACTATGGGGTAGGAATTATTAATCCATATTACAGATAAGTGAACTGAAACACAGAGAGGTTCCATAAATTGCTTCACATTATATAGGTAGTAAATGGCAGAGCTGGGACAGGAACCACACTACTCTGGCACAGAGTGGAATAATAATGATCTACTGTTTCTCATCCAAGGTATCCAGTATCTGTAAATTTATTTTGTGCATTGTATTAATGCTTATATATTTTAAACAAGCAATCTATTGGCTGGGCTGGTCAGATATATTGGCATGTCATTTATAGAAATAACTTGGGGCACATTAGCAAATGACATTACCAAATCTTTGAGTGGTTGGGTGAGGTCAGAGCCTTGGGCTGCTGCTAATGGTCCAGTGGAGGGGACAAGGCTACCATAAAGGAGTGAGAATTAGGTCCTGTACTTCCCAGAGGAAGGAGAATGGTAGATGTTGGAAATTAGATATGCAAACATGAGGCTGTATTAGGGTTCTATTAATTAGTGACTGTAAACAATTTTTATTAAACAGAAAGGACAAGGGAATGAAAACCCTAAGATCTTGGGGTTGTCATGAGGATCAATGGAGTTAATTAATATCAGTAAAGTGTTGAGAATGGAACCTGCAATAGAGTGAGTGCTCAATAACTGTTGTTACTACCATTTTCAGTACTGAATTTCATCCATCTTTTTTTCAGAAACAGGACCTTTAGTTATTATGGACACTAGAGGATTTTTTTTTTTTTGCCTACTCTAACACTCTATGCTCATGAAAAATCAAGAAGCAGATGAAATTCTGCTATAAGACAATGGAACTCTAAGGTGCCCAAAGACTTGGCACAAAAAAATGGACAATTATTTCATAAGAAAGGCATGCTCTGTACCTGGTAGAAGATTTAAAATTTGGAAAAAAGACCCACAAAACTCCAAAAGATAAAGAATAAACTTTGATAGATCCATTTAAAAAGGATTTTTAAAGGCTTAAATTGAGAAGGGCAAGGGAAAAGGAAAGAGAGATGACAGAAACAACATTTTGGAAATGAGAAACAAAGGCAGCAGTGTGGGTAAGTGGGGGTCAGGATAGGAGGTGGAGGAGATTCAGAAGCAGGCTGTTCCCACTAGAGAATGCCAAACAACACAAGATACAGTCAGAGCCACTGATTATTTCATAAAGTGAAGGTACAAGAGGGTTATATGGAAGTCGATCTCTAAACTACTTGATGTATTTCAATATATTTAGACAGAATTTATGTCTATATCTGATGTAGACTCATTACATGCAATAATAAAAAAAAATCCCTTCAAGAAAAGCAAAAAGAAGTTACACAAGAAAGACAATTGTGAATATTCATACTGATATTATAAACTCAGCTATCACTATATTGAAGGATAAGGTATAAGAATTTTGTGTGTGGGAGGGAGGAGGGAAAAAGGATGAAGCTGTCAATTTCCATAGTAGGAAGTCCATAGATATTACCTACGATGGGGAGTTGGGGGTGAGAAACAGCCAAACATGTTATTTAGAAACATAAAAGTAGACACCAGGAGAAACAGTCAAAGGAGCTGAGAGTCGTTATAGATCAGCTTGGGGACGCTAAGAGAAAGAACAACTACATTTTATTTCAAGTCTTGAGAACTACTTGATTTATATAAAACCATATGTGTCTATATCTTTGATAGATATAAAATTACATTAAAGGAAGAGAATACTCTGTATAGTAGGAGTAGGAAGTCTTACAACAAAGTAAAGCTAAAAGAGGTATTAACGAGTACTCAAATTAAGGTAAAATAAATAAGGCTTGTAAATGGTGGAATGCATTGGAGAATGTATACATATGTCAGGGGGGCAAGTAGCAGAAGAGTAGGGAAAGAGGTTATTCAAAGGTATTTAACATACTTGTGCTTCTTTAATGCTTTGTGCTTGAAGTCGCTTTAACATACTTTGGGTTCTTGACAACAGGCCTGCTGATACTAGGGAACGCAATAAAGCAGTCCAGTCCAATGAGTCTGGTCATATATCACATTAAATCCCTTGGCATGTAGAGTTGGTCACAGCTTGTGCAGTTGCTATTTCCTGTAAAACTATGGCAGTGATATATGTAGATATATTTTCAAGCATGCCCAAGAGTAAAATTTTTATTGTTTTACAAGACAGATAGCTTATCATATAATCAGAGAGTTGAAATGGACCTTAAAGGTTATTTGGTTCTACTCTGTTTAATTCTTAAATTTCCTCCACATTATCCCTACTTGGTGAGAAATGCTTCCACCTATCTTATAGAATTCCTTCCCAGTGGCTGTATAGGGCCTTCTTAGTTTCAAGATTGTTCAGGATTGAAGAGGATGTAAACAGAGTGATCAATTACCAGAAGGCAGTGTTACAGTCATGGCCTGGTCCTTCTAGAGATTGATATAGATTGCTGTGAATGGCAATATGAACAATGATAATTTAGAGGTAATCGTGTTGTAAACTTATTAGTCCCATTAATTTAATTGGTACCAATATTTACTTCAGTCCTTGTTAACATGGCCTCCTCATTACATTCTTGATTTTGGAATGTCGTTTTTTGGCTGTGGACATGAGTAATTTTCTCAGGAATTTACACAATTTTCACATTGTTTGAGTTGCATGTTTCAGAAGGTCTTCTGTTGACCTCAGAAATAAGTGAAAGTAAACTGGCTGAGTATATCATTAGGCATGGGATACTATGTAACTGTTAAGAATGGCACAGTTTTTTATGTTCTGATATAGAAAAACAAACTGCTAACATATGTTTATAAATTTATATTCTTAAAATGCCCAGTAGTGCATACAGAATGGCATTATTAAGATGCTGATTTTAAAGTCATTAGAACAGTGCTCTATACACAGTAAATGCTATATAAACATGGTTTAAAGTATGAAATTTGTTTATCATACTATTTTTAGTGGATATATACAAGTAACTGCTAATATTAGTTAACTTTAACTCGAAGGAATAGAGAACCAGACAGTGAAGGAAGGAACTCAGTTTTCATTTTATTCCTTAATATACAGTGTGACTTTTTAACTTTGTACATGTTACTTACATTTAAAATACTTTAAGGAAAAATACAAAAGTATCATGCAAATTTTAGAAACAGTGCTTTTCTTTTAAAAACATAAAGTTCTAGAAAATAACTAAAGTAAGACTTTATTTTTTACTCTTGTATCAGAATTTTCTGCTTGCTTTCCTCTATATATTTTTCTTAATTTAGTAATTTTAATAAGAATATGTTCTACTTGGTTATTGCAAATGTTGCTTTAATCATATTGACATTTTTTATAGTGCAAATTTGAACTTTTTCAGACTAAGAGAAGTTTTTGTCTTTTTTTCCTGTTGCATAATTGATTATGACTTATATTCCATTGTCTCTTATTTTTCCTTTGGGAATACACATATTCTATAATTTGGAAAAACACTCAAAGCCTGTCAAAATGGTCACTTTCTTTTTTCTCAAGGTGCTTCTTCCTTCCAAATTTTCTACTATGTTCTGCCTGAGGTGTTTAATTGTGTAGTACCCATAACTGAGGTTGTGCTTCATAACATCTCATCTCTCTGCTGGTACAAATGTAGATTATTTCATTGCTGGTTTTATTTCCTTCTCTCATTTATTTTTGTCTTCTGTTTGCCTTTTTGATAGCGAGTCCAACATGGCTCCCTGCTCATAGTTCTAATGGCCATGGAAATGATATATCTGATGCCAAGAAATAAATGTCCTAAAATGTTCTGTTTTAGGTATAATCCCCCTTTATATATACACATAGACACACACACACACACACACGCATGCACACATTCTTCTATTCTAGATAATTGTTGTTTCTCTTTCTTTTGTGGGATAATTTAAAAAGAGCAGGGTAATTTTTAATTATTCAAAATTAAGCCATGTGTTCTGGTTGACCTTTGCAAATAGATTTTTTTTTAAACTTCCATTTGCACTTTCCCCCTCTGATGGTGCACCTGGATCCTGACAGATTACCTTCTCCAGAATAGATAGTCTTTGTCAATTCCTTGGAATTCTCCGTTATTTTTTTTTTCCTGTTGTCTTGGGCTGAGTCTCTTTGGATGTCAAGTTCTTTACTTTTGCTGTAGTTCTGTTGCCCGAATCTAATTCTTCTTTGTTCATAGCTAAGAATATGAAAGACTATCATTCTCAGCATCCACGGTTCAGAATATTCTTTATGTTTTTTGCTCCCATGTAAATGGTGTGTATTTGTGTTTGTTTTCCTATAGAAAGCCTTTCTCAAACCAGGTAAGAAATCCATCTTACCATTACTCACTTAACTACCATCACAACATTTTTACTTTGATACTTTTCATATTATCCTCTATGGCTTTACCTTTACTAGAATATACTTTAATTAGTAGAGAAAGTATAATGTTTGCTTGTAATTCCATTTTGTTCCAAGATGTGTTTATTGCACCACATGTTGAAATCAACATCATTGTTACATCTTACTTGTATGCTCACAGTTTTTCTGAAATCTAATTTTGGAAGTGAATAATGGAAACCTGTACACTGTTGGTGGGAAGTAAAATGGTGTAGCAATGATAAAAAATAAAAACAGTGTGGAGAGTTCCTCAAGAAATAAAAAACTGAACTATCATATGTTGCAACAGTTCTACCATATATTAGAAGACATTGAAATCAGGGTCTTGAGCAGATATCTGCATTCTTACATTTGTTGCAGCTCTATTCATTGTAGAAAAGATAGAGAAACAACCTTAATCCTAACAATAGATGAATGGATAAAGAACATGTGGCATGTGTATAAATGGAATACTATTCAGCCTTTTAAAAAAAGGAAATCCCACCATAGGTGACAATATGGTCAAACCTGGAGGGCACTATGCTAAGTGAAGTGCATGAGTGATGGTAAGACGAATACTGCATGATTTCACTTGGAGGAGACACCTCAAAGTGGGTATAAAGTTTTAGTTCTACATGATGAATAACTTCTAGACCTCTGTTGTACAACATAGTGTCTGTAGTTAATAATACTATCTTGTACACTTAAAAAAATTAAAAGGATGAACTCTCATCTGTTCTTACTAAGAACAAAAAGGTCTGGGGAAGAGGGGCACAAGGAAGCTTTTGGAGGTGATGAATATGATACTATGTTGATTTTCATAAAGGGTCATGTCTATGCATATGTACAAATTCATCAACTTAAAATATATTAAATAAGTGTAGTGTTTGTATATGGGTTATATGTCAATAAAACTGTTTGAAAAAGTACAATGACATTAGAATTGAAAATATAATAGAGAAATATGGAATGAAAAAATAAAACTATTTTTGAAGTAAAATTTTAAACACTGAAGCAATTTTCTAGAGACACAGAATAGCATGTATCAGTTCACAAAAGAAATGAATCAAGTTAGATATGATTATCATGCTTACATATATATAAAGAAATAATGAAGATGTTTGGAATTTCTTTCAAAATAATTGAGAGTATGGGAAGTAGCTTTGGATACAGCCAAGATACCAGAGACTGAGAATAGCTGGGACAGGAGTTTGGAAATGGAGTTTGACTTTGTTGAAAGTCATTCAAGCTAGGTGAAGGGGTTCCTTATATAATTTCACTGCACTTTTCTATATTACTCAAATTTTATACCTTAAAAAATTTAAAATATACATTAAGAAATATAATTCAGATTACTAGGAAAGTGGGCTTGAGTTTTTAAATAAAAACAAATTGCATTTCTTTTTAGTCTGGTATGGTTATATTGCTTTAAAATCCACAGTATATCACAAATATTATTTTACCCTTTACAAAATATATCTGGTACTCTCCAAATACAAAGTTCCCAGGATTATTGAGTCACAAAACATAAATCTACTGAGAATTTGTCATTTCAGGATAAATGTGTATATAATACTAGATACAATGAAGATGTCCTTGGAAGACAGGTATAGAAGGGTTGGAATGATGTAAGGATAATGGAGATGTGCTGTGATCACACCTCCTGGCTCCGAAGAGAATATGCTCATATGGCATGAGTATGAACTCTGCAGTGTGTTTTAAGCACATTATATTATTGGCCCATTTTATCTTCCCAAGATTCCAGTAGGCATATGCTATTATTGCCATTTTATATATGAAGGCATAAAAACAACATGGTTCAGTTAATGACAAAATTCCGGATTAAAGCAAGAGAGCCAGATTCACTTTTTACTCTTTTTTCCCACACTTTAAGTTTTTATTTAAATTCCAGTTGGTAACCATACAGGGTAATTTTAGCTACAACACCTAGTGTTCATTGCTACTAGTGCCCTCCTTAACCTGTCACCCATTTAGCCCATCTCTCCACCCAACTCCCCTCTAGCCACCCTGTTTGTTCTCTATAGGTGAGGGTCTGTTTCCTGGTTTGCCTCTAAATTTTATCATATGTTCATGTTGTGTTTCTTAAATTCTACATTTGAGTGAAATCATATATTTGTCTTTTTTTCTAATTTATTTCATTTAGCATAATACTTTCTAGCTCCATCCATGTCATTGCAAATGACAATATTTCATTCTTTTTGATCACTGAGTAACATTCCATTGTATATATAGACCATCTTTTTTTAGTTTATTGTTAACTAACATACAGTGTAGTCTTGGCTTCAGGAGTAGACTCCTATGATTCATCACTTATATACAACACCCAGTGCTCATTGCAACAAGTATTCTCCTCAATGCCTGCCTCTTTGCTTGTAACTTACTTTTCCATCCCTTTCCGTATGGTCTTCTGTTAACTTTCTCAAATTGTACACATGAGTGAAATCATACGATATCTGTCTTTCTCTGACTTATTTCACTTAGCATAATACATTCCAGTTCCATCCACACTGTTACTAATGGCAAGATGTCATCCTTTTCTTTACTGAGTAGTATTCCACTGTACATATTCATAAATATGTGGATATATACACACACCACATCTTCATTATCTATTCATTAGTTGGTGGACATTTGGGTTCTTTCCATAATTTGGCTATTTTTGATAGTGCTGCTATAAACACTGGGTGCATGTGCCTCTATGAATCAGCACTATGAATCCATATCCTTTGGATAACTTCCTCGTACTGCTATTGCTGGATCATAGAGTTATTTTATTTTTAATTTTTTACAGAACCTCTAAATGTTCTCCTGAGTGGGGCACCAGTTTGCATTCCCACCAACTTTGCAAAAGGGTTATTCTTTCTCCACATTGTTGCCTAGATCTGTTGTTTCCTGACATGTTAATTTTAGCGATTCTGACAGGTATGAGAATGTGATTTTAATTTGTTTTCCTCACACAAATCTTTGCGGTTTTGATTTGTATTTCTTTGATAATGAATGATGTTGAACATCTTTTCATGTGTCTGTTAGCCATCTGGATGTCTTCACTGAGAAAGTGTCTATTCATCCCTTTTGCCCATTTCTTAACTGGATTATTTGTTTTTTGGGTGTTGCATGTATTAAGTTCCTTACAGATTTTGTATACTAACCCTTTATCTGATTTGTCATTTGCTAATATCCTCTCCCATTCCATAGGTTTTCTTTTCTTTTTTTTTTTTATTGTTTCCTTTGCTGTGTAAAGCTTTTTAGCTTGATGAGGTCTCAATAGTTCATTTTTGCTTTTGTTTCTCTTGCCTCCAGATACATGTCAAACAAAAATGTTGCTATGGCGAAGGTCAAAGAGGTTATTGCCTCTTCTCTCTTCTAGGATTTTGAGGGTTTCCTGTCTCACATTTAGGTCTTTCATCCATTTTGAGTTTATTTATTTTTAATTTTTAAAATATTTGTTTATTTTTGAGAAACAGAATGTGAGCAGGGGAAGGGCAGAAAGAGAGGGAGATGCAGAATCTGAAGCAGGCTCTAGGCTCTGAACTGTCAGCACAGAGCCCATTGTGGAACTTGAATTCACTGGGAAATCATGACCCAAGCCGAAATCAGATGCCTAACCCACTGAGCCACCCAGGTGCCCCCATTTTGAGTTTGTTTTTATGTATGATGTAAGAATGTGGTCCAAGTTCATTCGTGTGCATGTTACTGTCCAGTTTTCCCAGCACCATTTGTTGGATAGGCTTTTTGCCATGGGACATTCTTTTCCTGCTGTGTTGAAGTATAGTTGACCAGATATTTGTAATCTGTTTCTGGATTTTCTATTCTGTTCCATTGATCTATGTGTTATTCTTTCTTTTGTTAATGTGGTGTATCACATTGATTTGTGAATATTGAACTGTGCTTGGAGTCTGGAAATAAATCCCATTTGATTGTCGTGAATGATTCTTTTAATGTGCTGTTGGGTTTGATTTGCTAGTAATTTGTTGAGAATATTTACACCCATGTTCATTAGAGGTTTTGGCCTCTAGATTTCTTTTTTACTGGAATCTTTGGTTTTGACTTCAGGATAATGCTGACCTCATAGGATGAGTTTGGAAATTTTCCTTCCATTTTTATTTTCTGGAATAGTTTGACAGGGTAGTTATTAACTCTTCTTTAAATGTTTGGTTGGATTCCCCTGGAAACCATCTGGCTCTGGACTTTTGTTTGCTGCAAGTATTTTGATTCAATTTCTTGGCCAGTTATCTGGTCAAGTTTTCAATTTCTTCCTGTTTCAGTGTTGGTAGTTTATATGATTCTAGAAGTTTATCAATTTCTTCTAGATTGTCCAATTTGGTGGCATATAGTTTTTCATAATTTTCTTTTATAATTTTTTTATATTTATGTAGTATTGGTTCTTTCTCTCCTTTCATTTATGATTTTATTGTTTGGATCCTTTATTTTTTCTTCCTTTATTTTTTTTATTAGCCTTGCTAGGAATGTATCAATCTTACAATTTTTTTTTCAGAGGACCAGCTCCTCATTTCATTGATCTGTTCTACTGCTTTCTTTGTTTTTTATGTCATTTATTTCTGCTGTAATCTTTATCATTTCCCTTCTCCTGTTGGCTTTAGGTTACATTTATTGTTATTTTTCAGGCTCCTTTATGTGTAAGTTTAGGTTGTATATTTGAGCTTTCTCTTGCTTCTTGAGGTAGACTGGTGTTACCATATACTTCCCTTTTATGTCCCCTTTTGCTGCCTCCCATTGGTTTAGGGATCATCATGTTTTCATTTTTATTTGTTTCCATGCATTTTTTATTTTTACTTATTTCCTCATTGACCCATTCATTCTTTAGTAGCGTGTTCTTTAACCTTCATGTATTTGTGATCTTTCCAAATTTTTTCATGTTGTTGATTTCGTTTCATGGCATTATGATCGAAAAAGATGCATAGTATGATCTCTGTCTTATATTTGTTGAGGCCTGATTTGTGGTCTATTCTGGAGAATGTCACATGCGTACTTAAAAACAATGTGTATTCTGCTCTAGGATGAAATAATCTGAATATATCTGTTAAGTCCATCTGGTCCAGTGTGTCATTCAAAGCCATTGCTTCCTTGTGGATTTCCTGTTAGATGTTGCTGTAAGCGGGATGTTAAAATCTCTTGAAGTCTCTTGCAGTTAAAAGTTCTTGCAGGGTTCATTTAGCAGTCATGAATTCCTTTAGTTTTTATTTGTGTGGGAAACTCTTTCTCTCTCTTTGTATCATTAATGATAGCCTTGCTGGATGTAGTATTCTTGGCTGCATGTTTTTCCCATTCAGCACATTAAATGGATCATGCCACCCTCTTCTGGCTTGCAACGTTTCTGTGGAGAGATCTACTGCTAATCCTATTTGTTTTCCCTTGTAAGTTAGAGACTTCTTTTGTCTTGTTGCTTTTAGAATTTTTTCTTTATCTCTATATTTTGTAAATTTTACTATGATATGTCTTGGTGGTGACCTGCTTTATTTTATTTTAATGGGAGTTCTCTGTGCCTCCTGGATTTCCTCAGACTAGGAAAGTTTTTAGCTATTATTTCCTAAAATAAGCCTTTTGCCCTCTTTTCTCTCTCTCCTTCTGGGACGCTTATGATATGAATGTTGTGTTGGATGGAGTCATTATGTTTCCTAAGTGTCCTCTCATGATCCATCTTTCTTCCTTCTCTATTTTGTTCAGTTCAATTATTTTCTGTAATTCTATATTCTGTATCACTTATTCATTCCTCTGCATCTTCCATCATGTCAGTCATTAAATCCAGTCAGTTTTAAATATCAGTTATTGCATTTTTCTGTTCTGCCTGATTGTTCTTTAGCTTGTTTATCTTTGTGGTAAGGGTCTCCCTGATGTCTTCCATGCTTTTTTCAAGCCCAGTGAGTATCCTTATGATTGTTGCTTTAAATTTTACATCAGACATATTATTTACATCTGTTTCAACTAGATCTTTGGCCATGACCTTTTCTTATACTTTTTTTTTTTTTTTGGTAGGGGGAGGGAATGAATTCCTTTGTCTTGGCACTTTAGCTAAGTCTCTGTCTTCTTTTCAGCGTTAGAAAATCCCATTATGTTTTCTGCTCCTGAGAATAATGGTTTTATAAAGAAGAGATTGTATAGTGTCCAAGGCTTGGCTCTTCATGAAGTATCTCTAGTGTGTGCTGCATGCACTCTGCTGCTGTGTTTTAGCTGCTGTATTCATCAGGTCAAGAGTCTGCAGAGTCTCTCCTTGCCTGTAGTGGGCAGTGTTTGGAGCTTTGCCTGAGTGTGATGAGTTTTAACCAAGTGTGCTCTGGTCTACTTATTACATGAGATCTGATGCTACTTCCACTAGAATAGGAGCTTTGCAGAACTCTATGATCAGTAGACATGGTGTGGATGGGAATTTGTCCTGCTCTTCTGAGGAAGGGGCCTGCTGCACTGGTTTTTAAGCACCAGGACTTGCCTGAGAAGGGAGTTACAACAGAATTCAGTGGGGAGGGACTAGGGCAGATTAGGCAGCCAGTGTTGGCTCTGTGCTGCTGCTTCTCTGAAGTTAGTTTGTGCTGATGGGCAGGGGAGGGAAATGGCAGCTCCTTTTACCCTAGAGAGGGAGTTCATTCTTGCTACTCTTAGGAAAGCCCTCCCATAAAAGTAAATAATTTCCCCTCATGCATCCCAGGCATTTTTCCAGATCATTGTTTCACAGTCTTTCTCCAGGCTTCTTGCTTGCCTTGAGCAGGACAGCACACGTTGGGCTCTATCCCAGTCAGGCCAGCTGACTTTTCAAACGCCAGACTTCAAGGACCTTGTGTGGTCGGGACTGTGCTGGTCTTCTGGTGGAAGGTCTCACTGTGCTAGGACTGTGCAAGCTTGACCCGGCAGAGCAGTTATGCCAGAGCACAGGGGCGAGGGATTTGGAGAAAATCTGGCTAAGGAGGCAGTGTCTGGGTTAGCAGCTCTCAGCAGGTGTCTTGGCACCCATGTTGAGGGGCAAGGGAGGGAAATGGAGGCTGTAAGCTCTTTTGTCCCTGGCAAGGCAATACTAACTCTCACAGATGTGCTCCAAGAAGAGGGAACAGTTTCTCCCTGTGTACCTTAGGTGACCCTCAGATCATGCTGTTTGCTCTAGGCTTGCTTATGTGCCTTCTCTCCAGGAGCAGGAAAGAGCTCTCAGGGTCCTTTCCCAGCCAAGCCCATGGACCTCTGAAATTTTGAGGCCTTTAAGCCTCCATAGCACTTGTGATCTGTTTCTCCCCCATAGTATGTCACCATGCCTCCTACCTCCTGGCCTCTTCTCTCTAGTTGTGCAGTTTGTTCTATCAGGCCTCAGGTCTATTTCTTGGATATTCAGAATGAGTTGATAGTTACCTATCTGTGTTTAAGGTATGAAACAAGTCTAAGGTTCTCCTTCTATGCTGCTGTCTTAGCTTCCCCTGATTACTTTATTCTTAATCATGATTTGTCCTACCTCTCTTGGATCACAATACTAGAAAGATGTAGTCTGTATTTATTATTCTATGCATCTTCTAATAACATTGTCTTGGTCTCAGTGTTAAGGGTGAAGATATGGCTATATTAAAAGTTTTATATCCACTTCTCTATTTTTGTGTTTGGGTAGATAATGTGTGTGATTTTACCAAAAAAAAATTCTAAACATACTGTATTCAAAATTAGTTAATAAAAATTCTCCTGGGGCACCTGGGTGGCTCAGTTGGTTATGCATCCCACTTTGGGTCAAGTCATGATCTTGCAGTTCATAAGTTTGAGTGCCACCTCAGGCTCTGTACTGATGGCTCAGAGCCTGGAGCCTGCTTCACATTCTGTGTCTCCTCTCTCTCTCTCTCTCTCTCTCTCTCTCTCTCTCTCTCTCTCTCTCTCCTCTCACCCCTACTCATTCTATCTCTTGGTCTCTCAAATTAAATAAACATTAAAAATATTAAAAAATAAAAATTTTCCTTTGATGTTGTTTTATGGACTTATATCCACTTTTCAATTGTGA